>NC_037675.1:88502693-88802693 GCF_003255815.1 Theropithecus gelada
CTTCCTTCCTTCTTTCTTTCTTTCTTTCTTTCTTTCTTTCTTTCTTTCTTTCTTTCTTTCTTTCTTTCTTTCTTTCTTCTTTCTTTCTTGTGAATGCTGTGTTCCTATGAAATCTTCAGTTTGTGTCCATAATGTGGCATCTATTTGGAGACCTAAATGACATCTCAAAAGACTAATCAAGAAAAAAATTAAAGTGATGGCTATTCCAGTTACCCTGATTCGGAATTTACATTGCACTCAATTGCACCCACATGGTATACAGTTATCAAAATATCACATGTGCTCCAAAAGTATGTACAATTATATAATGATACAAAAAGACATTAATTCTGAGTTATTAAGTATTTGACATTGTATTTAAATCTTAATTCTCCTCCACTTCCTTTCTCTTTTTCTCCTCTTTCTCCTCCTACTTAATTCATTTTTAATCTCTGTTGCTATAACACCACTGGGAGAGGCAATTAGGTAAAAGTGAACCAGATAAACTTCAACTGAATAATGTCACATCTGCAAGTATGACTGCTTTCCCCTGCCCTTTGTCATGTCCTCCGCCTCCATTTCTCCTCCTCCTTTATTTTGTTTAAGAATGGGAAGAGATGAGATAAAGAAGTGAGGGAAGATACATAAAGCAGTACCTATGGGTCTCAATACTTTCATTACCCACCAATTTTACAGGACAAGAGAATCAAATAAGAATGCAAACAAACAAAACATAAGCTTAAGAATCAAACAACAGGATATGTATTTATTTATTTATTCTTTTTTTTTTTTTTTTTTTTTTTTTGAGACAAGGTCTTGCTCTGTCACCCAGGCTGGAGTGCTGTGACGCTGTTATAACTCACTGCAGTCTCGACTGCCTGGGCTCAAGTGATGCTCCCACCTCACTCAGCCTCTTTAGTAGCTGGGACTACAGGTGTGCACCAGCATACCCAGCTAATTTTATTATTTTTATTTTCTGTAGAGACAGAATCTCACTATGTTGCCAGGCTGGTCTAGAACTCCTCGGCTCACGCAGTTCTCCAGTCTTGACCTCCAAAGTGTTGGGATTATAGGTGTGAGCCATGGCGCCCAAATGACAACTGGATATTTAAGTACTGTCTCTGTCATTTGCTGGGTAAGTCACATAAATACACTGAGCTTCAGTTACCCCATTTACAAAATTCAAAAATGCACCCATTTCTTCAGGTGTTTTTATGGAGATTAAATAATATAATAAATGTAAAACTTTTTACTTATATTACAAAATAAAGTATACTCATTATAGTTCAAGCATTTAAAGTTGCTGGTATATATTGTAATTATTATCATCCATTAATATAGGAATAACTCCTTCCCAAACACACACATTTGTGTGTGTGTGTGTGTAAAATAAAAGTGAGATTGGGGGTCCCAAGATTTATATGCCTTTCACATGTGACCCCTAAACCCACTAAGTCAAAGGGAAAAATCAAGCTGGGAACTGGGTTACACATACCTGCCTCCTATTTGGTTCCTGAATAAGATACCTACATAGACAGCTCTTCCTCCCTCCCTGCCTTCCTCTTCACTCTCTTCTTTACTGCCTCCCTCTTCACTCTCTTCTTTACTGCCTCATGTCCCCTCGGTAATCCCTCCCTTTTCTTCTTTTCCTCTTCCCTCTCCCCTTTCTTCTCTCCCCTCCTGCCTTTCTCCTCTCCTTGCTTCTCCTTTTTGTTCTCCACGTTCCCCACTTTTCTTACCCCTGTTTAGTGTTTTCTCTCTTACACCCCCTTAAAAAATAGATAGCTGCAAAGATGAAAAGCTACGTACCTCCCCGACAAGGAATTTCCTTGTGCACTCCAAAATCTTTACCCTAAAGCAGTGCTGTTAAACTTCACCCTGGCAATGCCAAGTGTTAGCTTATCTTCACAGGTACAGGACAAAGGACAGAATTCAGTCACCACTCTACTCACCTGAGCCATATGCATATCTGATTGCTTCCTCAGCTCTATTTTTTACACTATCTTATGTAAAAGTGAAGATTATCTGAGCCAGATGAAGGCAAAAGTTACTATTTCCTCTACCCCACCTCTCACATGAAAATTGTATATTCAGTGAAAGGCTGATGTAACCATTTGTCTCTCATCTACTGACAGGTTGTTAAAAATATTTCTTCCTTTTCTTCCAGTATCTTCCCTTTCCCCTTTACATACTGAAGCCCTCAAAATCATCTTTGGAGAAAGTCATAGACCTGCCTCCCAGGCATGACGTCCTTAAGTTTTGCAAATAAACCTCCTGAAGGGGTTTGATTCTGTGTCCTCACCCAAATCTCATGTCAAAGTTGTAATCTTCAATGTTGGAGGGGGGTCCTGGTGGGAAGGCGTTGAATCATGGGGGCAGACTTCCCCTTTGCTGTTCTCGTGATAGAGTTCTCACAAGATCTGGTTGTTGGAAAGTGTGTAGCACCTTCCCCTCACTCTCTCTCTCCTGCTCTGGCCATGTGAAGATGAGCCTGCTTCCCCTTTGCCATGATAGTAAGTGTCCTGAGGCCTCCTCAGTCATGTGGAACTCTGAGTCAATTAAACCTCTGTTGTTTATAATCGCCCAGTTTCAAGTATGTCTTTATAGCAGTATGAGAACAGATTAATACACCACCTAAAGTGATTGAGACTTTCCTCAGGGATTTACATATTTGCATATTTTATATATACATATATAAAACTTTTCATCATAGTCTTTAGATACCTATACTTAATTTATATCAGATTTCTAATTCTTAAATTCTTAACTTTTATATAAACTCTCTGAATTAAATCAATATCTCTAGCTTGTGGAGAGAAAACTAAACTATGATGCATTTACATTCTAGCAGTGTCCTGTCTATAGCTCTAAGTGAAAATTCAAATTGCTTCAGTGATAATAGGGAGATGTCAAATTGTCTACATTTTAATCACTAACATGCTTAATTGTTTTCTATAGCATCTTCTTGGCTTTATTACATTACTCCAAAGTGCAGCATAATTTGTACCTACTTCTATAAAAAGTAAATCAATATTCAAGAATTAAAACACAAGCATATGTTCAAATAATTTATTTATGGGCTATTCTCAGATATGCTGTATTCTAGGCATAAGTACAATAAATGAGTTAATTTGCAATAAAGACAAATAGCCAGAATCTTGCTTTAAGGAGGTCAAAATACCATAAAAAAAAGTTGGACATTGTACCAACTCTAATACAAATCACCAAATTCAATGTTAAGTTATATTAGTTGCAAATTTGAGGTCCTGTCACAGGGATTACCTGGTTTTGCAGCCGAGAAATAAATAAGCGATGAAGATAATGCATGGTGAACATCCTTTAGTCATATCACACTCCCACTAGTAGAACAGTGTCCCATCTCACCACTCCGAAATGTTTAAGATAATTTTTATATTTTCTTGGTTTTATGTAAAATGATCAGCAAGTCACGGTCACACCATTGTAAGAATGGAAATGGATCACCTGACATCAACATCATGCATTTATTTTCCATCCAATATGTTGAATATTGACTTATCCTCTCAAAGTTCTGCATGCATTTAATACATGTTAAAAGAAAGATGATAAGAAAGCCTACTATATATCAGTCCATTCATTCATTAATAAGTATTTGTGTCATCTAGATGTTAGAAATTTTTTCAAAGTTCTGGAAATTCAAACATGGAGACAACTCAATCTCTGCCTTCCAGAAGAATGAGGAACATATAATTATGGTGTATACGTAGTTATGGTACATTTATAATTTCATACATGCGTAAATAACTATGGTGTATACATAAGTACGTTAATGTTAATGTGATAAGTGCTAAATGTTAATATGAAGACATTATTATCCACTGCCTTATTATCCAGAAGAGGCAGTGTTTAACTGCTTAGAGAGTTCAAGGAATGCTTCTTTGTAACATATGCCAGGTGGGCAATACATTACCATGCCCTTTTTAAGGAATATTATTTCTATTCTGCTACTGCAGCTGTTGGTGTTTCTAACATTATTATTCCAGCACCTTTAAGTATTCATTTAATTAATTTATTTATTATTTGTTCATAATTTAATATTATTTTATTTATTCATTTCAATTACTTATCATTCATAATACCTATCATTGACTGTCTGGACTGCCAGATACTGCTGACTCCTTTCTATACATCATCATGTTGAATTCTTTAACAATTCATGAAATGATGACCATAGTTCTATCTTATAGGCAAGGAAACTCAAATTTAGAGAGATTAAGTGATGTTCCCAAGGTCACCAGCTAGGAGGATGCAGGCCAGGATTCAAAGCCAGGCCAGTCTGACATCAAAAGCCAGAATCTTAACTTCAAAGTTACGCAGTCTCCTATTCTAAAGTCATGGTTTATCAGACCTAGTTCTCACTCAGTAACTAAATGAGAAACTCCCTTTCAACTATTTATTTAATTTCAGGTTTTCATATTAATTTATAGTTGTGTATTCCAGAGTCTCAGTCTACCAATGACAGGTTTTGAAATCTCTCTTGAAGCATTTCAAAGCTTTACATGTTCACCTTTGATTTGTTGCTGGCTGGGTTGCCCAGGACCATTTCAATGGAGACCTTCTTACATGGCACATGCTTTTGGTGAGCTAGAAGGTAAATAATGACAAGAGGGACAGTCTGCATCTCTACTTAGTGCTGGAACTCTGCTGCAAATTCCTACACAAATAGAGTCTAATTCCTTAATTAAGTAGGTCACAGGGTATCCCAGCTTAATGAGTAGCAAAAAGAAAGCTAGCACACAAGAAGAATATGCAATGAAGTCAAGAGTTTTGCTTTACACTCAAAAGATTAATTTTGCCTATTAATGAGAAGCATTTAAATGAAGTGAGATAAAGCAATCATCTGAAAGTGAAGTAAAAATATTAAACCTACCTATAATATTTCTCAATCTTTATTGTATTAACTTGAGAGCTTCTCAAATGTAAGAAATATATTTCTGCCATAATGCAAAAGGAAGAATAAGCTTCAAAAATAATAATTTTTGTATTTAAAGGAAATTCAGTGAACAGAGAATATTTAATAATCATGGTACTGGCTGGTCGCGGTGACTCACTCCTGTAATCCCAGCACTTTAGGAGGCCAAGGCTGGTGGATCACGAGGTCAGGAGTTCAAGACCAGCCTGGCCAACATAGTGATACCCCATCTCTATTAAAAATACAAAAATTAGCCATGCGTGGTGTCATGCGCCTGTAGTCCCAGGTACTTAGGAGACTGAGGCAGGAGAATTGCTTGAACACGGGAGGCAGAGATCATTTTTGGTATCTACTTTCCCATATTTTAATAATATTGTTAATATTGCTGCTGCCTGATTTTCAGCTTTATTCATCATCTATCAACTTCCACTAAAGCACATGAAGGTTAGACACGTTCCCTACTCATCAGTGTTCCCTCCAAACCGCACCCCCCAACACGCACACAGCACATCCTTCCCATTTCATCTGATTCTCAGTAAACATATACTATAATTTGCTTGGATGAATAGTGTTTAGATCATTATTACTATGTAAGTGTTATTCAAAGCAAAACAAGGCAATTAATAAGACTCCCTTTCCTAAGCAGTGTTTTTATTTTCTCTGAAGTTGTAAAATGTTTTCTTTTATAACATGTGTAGCTTTCTAAGTCCTTACCATTCAGCTCTCCCTCATTCATGTGAACCTCCTCTTGGTATATTCAGACGTATGAAGGACTCTCTTAGATCTTCTGGAATACATTTTACCTCATGTTTTCTGACTTCTTGCAACCAGAACTAGTTCAATAGCTATTGTCAAGAGACTTTTCTTTGCTACCCTCTTTAAAATTTCCTTCCCCATCCATCTCTTTCTCCTTTTTGCTGACTTATCCCGTATATTTTTCTTTCTTAGTTTACTTCTTGTTTCGGGGAACAAATTCCTCTTTTAACTTCTTAAGAAATGGTACGTGGAAGGTAATTGTGAGGTCGTAAATAGTGATAATGCCTTTAATTCTGCCCTTAAACTGCATTTATTGCTTGCCATGGTATAGATCCAGATAGGTAATCAATTCTCTTAGACCTGTGAATATATCCCTTCATTGTCTTTTAGCCTGCAGAATGCAATGAAAATTTCAATTTGAATGTAATTCTTGATTCTTTGCATAGGACACTTGTCTTCTTCTTTCTTTCTTGTCTCCTTGGAAGCATGTGGCATTTCATTACAATAATGTGATTTGGTGTGCTATGCTAGACACCAAATGGGCCCCTTTAATCTGAAAACACTCATGCTTCAATTTTGGATTATCATTTCTCTAATGATTTTCTCTTCTTTTTCTGTCTCTTCTTTCCTTTTAGTACTCCCTTTATTTGGATGTTAGACTTCCTATACTAGTCTTCTCATTTTATTTTCTTCCCTCAATAATTTTTATAATTGGGCTTTCTTGCCATACTTTCTGAGATATTTCTTAAGTTTTGTCTTCCAGTTCTAATTTTGTGACTGGAGTACTGGAATTTAAAAAAAAATGAAATTCATTATTTCAATTTTCATATGTTTGGTTTATTTCTAATAGCTTTTAAACATTCTCCAAATATTCTTTTCTTTTTTTTTTTTTTTTTTTTTTTTTTTGAGACGGAGTCTCGCTCTGTCACCCAGGCTGGAGTGCAGTGGCCGGATCTCAGCTCACTGCAAGCTCCACCTCCCGGGTTTACGCCATTCTCCTGCCTCAGCCTCCCGAGTAGCTGGGACTACAGGCGCCCGCCACCTCGCCCGGCTAAGTTTTCGTATTTTTTAGTAGAGACGGGGTTTCACTGTGTCAGCCAGGATGGTCTCGATCTCCTGACCTCGTGATCCGCCCGTCTCGGCCTCCCAAAGTGCTGGGATTACAGGCTTGAGCCACCGCGCCCGGCCCCAAATATTCTTTTCTTCAATATCATTTCTTATCTTCTGTGGATATTGCGGCTAGTATTTCGTTTTGCTTTATTTTTCTCCAATCATCAAAGTCTCTATTTCTTTCAAGACATTTTTTTTTTCATTGGGTTGATTCTCTTGGTTTTATATTTGAGGCTATGTTATCAAAGGTAAAAGACCAGCTACTGAAACACAAATCTCCAAATTACTATGGCCTCAGGAACATAGAATACAGAGAAATTGTCCTGGAGTGAGAAACCTAAGTTAGGGGCATAGCTTTGTTCCAAGCAGTCACTTAGAGTCCCAGGTTCCTTCCACTGTTTTTCTCTACTGTCACCTAGAGTTTTTGTCTTTGTCTGCGCTGTGGAAGCTGAGTCTTATGCCCCAGGTGCACCATCTTGCTGAAAGAGGAAAAGAGAGAAATTCCAGGGTCAGAGTTTCCTTTGAAGCCAATGAGATAGATGTTTTATAAGTCACTTTTACACACATTCCAATTAGCACAGAGTTATCCGTAGCTGCCAAGACAGTCATCTGCAAATTGAAGTTCTATTTCTACGGAAGAAGGAAATAGCAGAATTAGGGGACCACAAGGCATCTTTATACAGAGTCTTTCACAAATGTCTAGGGATTTTTGGTTGCCTGCTCAGCTTTGGGAGTTGGCCATACACAGCTTTTGGAAGCTCTGCATGGTGGCATTTGTCTGTTGCAATCTTGGCTGTAAGTTGAACAGACTGTTGTGCTATTGGGCTTTTCTTGCTTGTTTTTGTTTTATTTTGTTTTGCTTTGATTGGGACACAGAAGTTTTCTGTTAGGCTGGCCATATACTTAAGAACATTTTTATTTTCCTGACTGGATGTTATAGGTATTATTGACTGTTCTAGAATCCTAGCAGAGAAGTCTTAAAGTGACCAAATCTCTATGCAAGTTTCACTTAAATTTCATTTATTTAGATTCTGTCTCACCCACAACTATATCTGGTGCACCTCAGTACAGAGGCCTGTACATATTATCTCTAAAGAAGAAAAATTCTGCCTTCTGTAAGAATGGGGAGATCTACTGGCTTGACTATGTGGCACTAGGAAAGAGCTCAGGGTTCTAATCCCTTCATGATAGGACTTTAAAACAATTCTCCTGTTTTTATCCTGACACCATCCCAATTTGTGTTGTGAGGAAGACAGTTATATAAACCAGCCAGTTCTTGGCTCTCCCACTGATGGGGGTCCATGGGTGAAGATCTCCCACTAACAGGCAGGTATTGAGTCTACAGCTCATCTGCTTCCCAATGCTCAAAATATTGTCAATGTTGCTCCTCTGCCATCCTCTTTGACCTTGTGTGTTGATTCCTTCTTTATAAAAAAAATTCCCTTATTATTATTTTAGTACGGTTTTAGGGTAGAAACTAAGCAGATGTTTTCAGTCCACCACATTTCAATTGGAAGCGACCAGCTGTGTATGAATTGTTCATGTCATACCATCATTTAAAGTATTCAAGGGACCCTCATTACCTCCATTGCAGAAAAAAAATCCGTATTCCTTAGCACTGCCTGAAATGTTATTCAAAATCAAGAACCAGTTTCCCTGGCCCACTTTCTCTCTATTTCTCCTCAATTAGGCTACCTTCTGAAAACAATGAATATTTTGCCATTCCCTGACCCCAATTGCTAATTTTGCCTCTACTGTGAAGTTTCTCTTGACTCCTCTTCCTAATTTTTGACTGCCCCCCAAAAAATGTGTCTGTTATTTCTCCCTTGATACAAAAAAAAAATAAAAACTGTCATATTAATTTCCTTTATACTATCTTATATGAAGATGAGCTACAAATCGGTCTGCCATTGCATCTTTCTCATGCTGTCTTCCATCCTTTGTGAGCTACAGATTAGGTTCTGGGTCTTTTAATTTTTGTATTAGTTTCACACAGTATAGTTACTAACACACAGTGTGTGCTCCCTGAATATGTGTGAAATATATTGTAGTATTCTGCAGGTGTATATTATTTAGGAAAGTTGGCAAGTATTTGGATTTGTGAGGTATATTTTGCTTTTACAAAATATGTAATTACACATGTAATTAAACATGTTTTTTGAGTACCTACTATGTACAGTGCTAAATCTCTAATATTAGTTAATCTCCTTGTGATAGCTTTCCCTAAGAAGAACAGAAATGATAACCAGTATTCCAAGTACCCTAAAAAATGGCTGTATGACTTTTTCACATTGTTCAAAAAATAGACAAACTTTCAAAATTTCTCTCTCTGTCACACACAGACACACAGACACACATACACATACACACACATTTATAGTGCATTGCTTCTATTACTCTTAGGATGGCATTGTGTGGAAACAGAATGAGCACTTAACTTGGAGCTAAACAGATAAGAATTGGAATCTTAGTCTGTCACTAATCAGCTAACCATAACTAAGTTTGCACATTCATAAAACGGTGATAGTAATATGAAGTTTATTAAGGACTAAATAAATTACTTCTATACCCCCAGTTTCTGATGAAATGTTAATAAATATCCATTGCATGGGAAAATGAGTGGATGAATTAACACTTTATATTTGTTCATTCCAAGCATGGCAAAGAGGAGGGATGAATAATTAGACATTTCATCTCTCCATCTTTTATAATTTTTCTTCCTTTCTAAATTCATTACTTTCTACTAAAATTTTTTTCCTCCTTGCTTCCCTCCTTCATTTCTTTCTTTTCTTTCTTCTTCCTCCTTCTCTTCCATGCTCCCTCCCTCCCTTTCTGCTTGCTTTCATCCTTCTTGCCTTTCTCCCTTCCATCCTGTACAAAAATTCTTCTCCTCCAGTTGCTCCCAATCTGGGCAACACAGTAATGAACATCATATACATACTTCAAATAGGGAAAAAGAACGTCTACATTTGAGTTATTTTTAACATCTACATAATATATTACCCTGACATTAATAATTACTTCCAGGTCTCAGACGTCATGTCCACAGTGCCTTCTTGTGACATAAGTTTTATTCCGTTGCATATGTGCTGTCTGGTTATATGTTTAGTCAATAAAATCTATTTTCAGTTTTTAAGATAGAAAAGCAATACTCTTGCAAAATATGACCACTAACTCAATTTCCATGTCCTTTGGAGCCCTTGCTGTGTCTATTGCAATTACTGAGTATCCACTTTGGGCTAACACGTTATATTCATCAACCCATTTATTCCATGTGACAATCCTACAAGCTGGATGTGATTCTACCTGTGCTGAACAAATGACAAAAATGAGGTTCAGGGAGCTTAAAAGTTTACTGTACAACATCTCAGAACTAAGTGATAGAATCAGTATGCAAATTCAGCATTTTCAACAAAGCGCACGTTCTTTCCACCACACCAGGCTATCTCTCTTGACAGACTCTCTTGACAAAAAGCAATCTGGTTTCCTTGACTGAACTTCTCATCTACTCTTGCTTTGGCATAATTATGGTCTGAGTTTCTCAAACACCTGGACAGAAATGTGTTGCCAAGTAACGTAAAAAAAAAAAAAATTACATCCCCCACAATTTTCATAATACAGCAATGTTGATGCAGACAGCAGCTGCTGTTTTATATGGGGCTTGCAGAATAAAGCCAACAGCGGGTAAGCTGGGCCAAGTGTGGGCGGCTCTCTGAGATTTTAAAGTCCTCCATGAATTGATGATGAGAGACTTCTCTGAGTCCCAGCTCCTTTCTTAACATATTGTGCTATATGAGGTCACACATATAGAGATATTTGAGAAGCATTTTTCTTAGGAGAAATGCTTCATGCTTCAACACTTGTGGTCCATCTTTTTTGTTGTTCTAAACCCTACCTTTTGATTTTACTTTTGCTGATTCTGATTTCCTCGTATTGCATACTTATTTTTTCTCTCCATTTCCACTGCCATTAACATCAGACCAACTGCACCTCTTTTTTTTTTTTTTTTTTTTTAATTAAAACAACCTGTAACTCATTCTCTTACTTGTAGCCTAACTGCCTTGTTAGTTTTATCTTACTTTTGTACCAAATTACCACAAACTTAATGGCTTAAAACAATTTAATATCTTATAGTTCTAGAGGTCAGAAGTCAGAAATCGATTTCACTGGGCAAATATCAAGGTGCCCATAGTGCTGTGTTCCTCTGGAGGTGCTGGGAAAGAATCCGTTTTCCTAGCCTTTTCCAGCTTCTAGATTCCACTCACATTCCTTGCTTCACAGTCCCATCTTCAAAGTCAGCTATATAAGGATGAATCTTTCTTATGACGTAGGGATGAGTCTTTCTTTTGATGCCGTCTCTTTCATTCTTTCTTTCTGCCTCTGTCTTCTATTTACAAGGATCCTTGTGATTATATTGCACCCATGTGAATAATTCCACCAACTCAACATTGTTAACTTAATCACATCTGCACAGTCTTCTTATACATGGCAGTGTATTCACAGGCTCTGGCCATTAGAATATGGACATCTTTGTTCCTTGCTTTCTCTTCAATGTTCTGACACTTGCTCACCTAAAGACCCATGTTTCTAAACCTTTTTCCAAATGTGGATGAACCTGACCAAACAATATAGTGCCACTCTGCCTTAGTTTTCACCATCTGTAAAATAGGAATATTAATAATGTTTTTTAAAACAAGATTGCTGTTAGAAGCATAAAACTCCATTCCTTGTCCTGAAAATAGTAATAATCTGTGTTGATGTGTGTAGTTCTCTGACTTACATCTCTAAACTTTTCTGTCTTATAAGGTAGCCACTAGCCACACGGAACTATTTAAATTTTAATACATTGTAATTAACTAGAATTAGAAATCTATCCCCTCCATAACCCAGACACACTTCCCATGTTGGCTAGTGGCTACCATATTGGGCATGGCAGATAAAAGCATTTCCATCACTATGGAAGTTCAATTAAACCTTCCTTTAAACTACTATCACCTAATATTAAGTTGAACTTGTTAAATTGAGTTTAGCCTAAAACTGTATCCTTACATATTTTAAGTTCAGCCTAAAGGTGTCTCTGTACATTGAGAACTACAACCTGAATGGAGTTATATACAGACCGTAGTCTATGCTTGGCCACTCAAAGGTGGCCACTGTTCAAACTGTATTCAAATAAGGTAAATGATGAGCTGAAAGCAACCCAACTGTTCCTGTACTACATTTCCATTTTCTTTACATCACTTTCCTTTTTCTGTTCATAAATCTTCCACCACGTGGCTCTGCTAGAGTCTCTGAGCCTATCTGGCTCAGGAGGCTGCCCAATTCATGAATCGTCGTTTGCTCAATTAAACTTTTTAAAATTTAATTCAGCAGAAGTATTTCTTTTAACAGATGACATTAGAAGTGGGATCCAAAACACAGCTTCTAATAACCCCCAGGAGTGCTGAGTGACCAAGTGAGGTCCCTGCGGGGCCCATCGTGCCCACTGCTGACTTGGAGTAGCTGGGGATCATGGTAAGTTCTCTCAGATTCCAAAGCTCCATGAATTTGTGTTTTGAGCTCTCTGAGTCTATTTGAGCAAATTTCTGATGCAAACTGGGTTTAGACGTCATGACAGAAACTGGACTGGGTCCAGAATCAGATTGGATCTAGTAGTTCACTGGTTTGGATCCAGTTAGAGGCCTCTCACATCTCACTTGTTATGCCCAGACCGTTTGTTCCCCAAAGACGACCACCAGAGTCCAGAGTCAAAGCCAAGCGGCAAGGATCTTTACTACAAGTTCGAACTTGGTCCCTCCATTCCACAGCATACAAGAGGGCCTCGAACAATGCGAGTGCTTGCTTTTTATAGCCCGATGTAAACAGGATATGTAAAGTTACAGGGAACAAGGTAATTCTCTCGGTTACAGCATTACAATTGGTTAACATTATACATTTAGCATTCCTTATCGGAGATCTCCCAGGTGATGTTTTTTCTGAAGTTTGAAAGAAATATGGAGGAATGTGTTTGTGCTGGGCTCAGGAAGTTGGGAGATATATGGGGGATGTGCCTCATTCCTTTCACACTGTGTCAACTTGATCAAGGAAACCTGAGAGTGAAAGTCAATATTTGAGGTAAAAATGTGATCTTTAATTTCTAAAGAACTGAGTTCTTTCCAGCTAATACATGCATTAAGTATTAGACCCCAGAAGCAGCAAACTCTTACAGAAATGGTGAAATCTTACTAAGGATATGTTACAGTGGAATGTTCCAGATGACTACATTGCACTGAAGTTCATTTGAAAGTGAGGTCTCCCAAATTAGTCTCATCCAGGGATGTCTGCTGATATGCAGAAACTTCTAAAAAGATTTCAATACTTTTATTTAAAGACTTTATAAAAGGCAAATAAAATGCTTACGTGAGTTATTGGAAAAAATTAAATTTGCTAAACTTTTGTCCTAGTTACTATCCCATCCCATAGGTGGAAGGAAAACTGTCCTAGATAAGGTATCTATATAAGGTAGGCTGTCAGGTAATGGACTCATTTCTTTTTCAGATCTATCCATGCTGAGTCCAGGCTTATAATGCTTTGTTAACCCTGTTCCTTAATGGGCTTGACCCATTAGCCTGAACTGAGTAATTTTCGCTAAAAAACAGTAGCTGTTTTAACAAGAACACCCTATTAAACTAAAATACACCTTTTTGGAATTTAATTGCCTATATTGAAACCCTTTTGTAAAATAAATTTACATCTATAAAGGAAATCTACATTTTTAAGGATGTCTGCCCCTACCCCCCCCACTCATACCATTCTTTTAAATTTACATAAGAAGTCATATGTTTGTTTAAGGTGCTTTTCTGGCCATCTTAAGTGAACTTCAGTTTGAGCAATGTTTTCCCCCTTGTTTTGAGCAAATGATGATACATTATTTAGACCCAAAATCTTAGCTCTGTGCTTATGAAATATAATTTTTTGTTCCACCTATGAGTTATCCTTTTAGAAATGTAAATTTGTTGCCTAGTTAAAAATACTTAGGGCAATGAAACCAGTAGTTGGAATATTGATAGACAGAATGTGGAGAAGAAAAAGTATTTAAAAGCCCGCAAATGAAAATCCTTTATGAGAGCTATAGGAGCTGCTTCTGTGTGTTTGTATGTCTATATGTGTTATGTGTTTGTGATATTTGGTACATAAAACTGGTTTTTAAATTGTTGGTAAAATGAAAATTATTTCAAAATTATCAGTTACATATAATTAGCTATTTGCTTGATTTGAATGTGAGCTTATGTCTTTGGTTTAGAGTCTCTGGATTCAGAGGTCTGGATAGATGGCTATAACCAGGTCTGGAGACATGTTCTTAGTGCCTAGACCAGCAACTACAAGCCAGAATCAAGCCAGATACGGCCCCTTCTCCCTCTGCTTTCCCTGTTTTACCTCCTGGCTATTTTGGGAGGGGTTGGATCCTCCAGGTGTAGCTTTCACAGCTTTGACTTCTGTTCTGATGGAGGCAGACAGCTCCTGACCTTCACAGTCCTCCTGGGTGCCACGTGTCTACTTAGGACCTAGAATTACTGGGGGAAGACATTAGGGAGGCTACCAGTGTAGTCTGTAGATTCAAAATTATTTCCAGTAATCTAAAATCTTAGACTCATGTTATATTATAATAGGTAACAGATAATCATAAACTGTCTGAGTCATCTTTAAGATACTAAAATATTGATTATTAAACATGAGTTTAAGTTTACATACCATGACATGTTGTTTTATATGGCACAGAAAAGCTAAATATATTTAAATCTGTTAATAAACGGTAATTTGAAGAATTGAAGGTTCTTCAAACTTTAGAAAATTGAATTTTGAAATGGAATTGAATTTCCTTCAAACTTCAGAAAACTTTGGAAAACTATTTTTCTAAAAAAATTATAAATTTTTTTTGTTTACAAATACTGATATTACGTTTCAAAATTACGTTTGAGGGTTTTCACTAGAAATTAGTTTTTAACTACTAGATGTGAAAGAAACAATTCTGTATGCAGTGTGTGCAAACTAATGCAAAATATACATTTAATGAGGAAAGTTAAAAGGGCATAAAAATGTGTGTTAAAAATTTTGTCTGGTTTCTTAAGGGTTTCAGATTGAAGGAGTAAAAAATTTGATAACATGAGATAAATATAGAATGTTGGAAAAAATGTAAAATGAAAAGTTTATGAAAATCTTGAGGTTAAAAGATGATAGATTTGAGAAATTTATTTATGATGTTTTATTAAAATTAGTTTTAATATTGATAATACACTAATACAAAAGTAAAATTTGGTTTTCTATTTTGAACAAAAATTTTGTGTATTATTAATAAGACACACTAAAATATTTGTATTCACCTTTTGCGTAAACTGCAAAAAGAGGGAGAATGGGGAGAGGACAGAAGAAGGAAGAAGAGACAGATTTCATCTCGTGATATCTTAGGTCTTTGACGGTCTGCAAAACTGAGTCTTCTTTATCAAAGAGTACAGGTTTTTGTTTTTAAAAATAAACTACATACAACTACTACATACAATTTGTAAATGCAAAGTAATCAACCATTAGCAACATTGTACGGTTAAACCACATGCCTCTCAGATGCTAGTGGTCACCTCAAACTCAACATATTCAAGAGGAACTTCTTTATACTCTCATTACCCTCAAAAATAGCCAGCTGAGAATTAATGTAAGCCCAAATCTGGTTCATGCCTTTACTTCATTTCATACACAGAAACACTATGAGCAATTTCAAAATCAGGTTTATAAGTTGATCTTTAAAAAATCCATACTGTATTTATTTTCTGTACAACTATAAATATGTTCTGAGGTTGTAACATGGTCTTTTACAAACTGGTCTGTATTTTTAATGTTTCCACCTGAAGTTATCTTTTTTTTTTTTAATTTAATAACATGTATTAGGATTCCTAAAGAGTTCTTGGCAAGCATAAACTTGGCTCTTCTGGTTTAAAACTTATGGATGTGGTGGCCAAGGTAGGAAATACAAATTCAATTTTTAGCAATTTAATGGGACACCTAACACTCAAAGTTTTGAATTTTTGCATCTTTATAAAATTTCATTAAGCCTCCTATTAAATTACTGTTAAATAACTTAAACATACTGCTGGAATTGAGATCCCAGTTCCTAGTTCCCTATACACTTATTGAGTATTCTGTCAAGTAGCTGATACAGCTGCAAACCAAGGGAAAAATTCTGGAATGAAAACACCACAAGTACGGGGTACAGGGGTATTGGGTTTTTGATGCTGAATTCCCAGCATCTAATACAATGTCTGACACATAGTAGGTACTCAATAAATATGTAAAAAGGATTAAAATACTTAATATATCTTGTATTAATAAAAAAGATTATTACATCCAATTATAATGTTATATAAACACCTCCAAACTGTTTAACACAAACACAAGCAAATTCATATTTGTGTGTCTTAGAAGGACAGTGTCGGAGTCCTAACTTTATAGGGTACAACACTCTCATTTTACAGATGAGGAAATGGATTCCAATAGCTAGCATGACTTTTTCATTTAGTGGCAGCCAAAAAACACAAAAGTAGCAACAGTAAAATCATTTGTCAAAATGAATTATTGTAAAAGTTGCCATTTTTGTAGCACTTACAAAGTACCAGGCACTGTTCTAGCTTCTTTAAATACATTAGCAATTTTAATCCTTATAACAACCCTGTGAGGTAAGTGCTTTCACTATACTCATTGGACAGGTAAGAAAACTGAGTACAGAGAGGTGAAATGATTGTCTCAAGGTTGCCTGGTCACACCAAAGCCTGGAAATGTGGTTCCAAAAACTTCATTCTTTTTATTAACTTATTTATTATTTTTGAGACAGGGTCACACTGTCACCCAGGCCAGAGTGCAGTGGCAGGATGATTGTCTTACCACAGCGTCGACTTCTCTTAGCCTCCTGGATAGGTTTTGTTTGGGCAACTTAGCTAAGGAATCTGTGACCACATGCAACTACAGGCTCAGCATCTGAGTTAAACACTTTGAGAGAACTTTCTCTCCGTGATCAAGTAACCAGAGTTTTGGAGTAGCCCTTCCCACCTCTAGAGGGCTGGATTTGCAGCTTCCTTCATTTTTCTTTTTTTTTTTCCCTCATCCCTGATCTGGACGACCACGGGACAGAATGGCTGCATTTATCCTTGAGTTCTGACCTTGAGTCACTTTCTCTGCCTTATGTAAGTAATTGATTATTACAGGCCTGCCTATGCACCTGTGTTAGTGAAAAGGCATCAACTTTTTTTTGGTGTGGTTTCATCTGACCACAAACAAGGGTGGGACGGAGGAGATGACAGCCTCTCTGAACTTGAGATCTCCTTGAACAAGAAATTAGATTTCCCTTTAAAATACAGAACATTCTCAACCTCAAAGGCCTAGAGTTAGCAGATGGTCAAACACTTCCCAGGCAAAGCCCTGGAAGATTGTCCAAAAAAAAAAAAAGGCTTTCTTCTGGGAATGGCAAATGTCTCTGCTTTAACTGTTCCATAAAAAAGTAGAGGGATGGCTATTTCCATAAGGCAAGAAATTGCCAACTGTTTCAAAGAATTACCATTCATCTAAATAAAAACTATTTTTTTGCTTCTGTTTTCTTAAAAATTTCATTATCACTTCCTTCGACAAACAAAGTAATTACTCTTCTTTTTTCACAGGCCAGGAATAAGCATGATGTAAGGTTTTCTACATAAAACTAAAATTTCATATTTAATAGTAATCTTACCAAGCTTTCAAAAGTGACACTTGAACAAAAACAAACCCAATTACAAAACCAATTGAAAATATTCCTTAACTCCAGAAACATCCCTCTTATATTATTTGATATTTATAGTGTGAATGTTTGTATTTTTTTCTCCTCATATTTTATTACCTAGATTTCCTTGTATTTGGTTATTAACAATGTATGGGCAATATCCTCTGTATTTTGTGTCAGGCACTAAAAAGCTTAAAATATACTTATTAATTAAGTAGCTTCTAAAGATCTGATGACTTTCTAGACAGATTCATGATGTTAGCACTGTTGCCTTGAGAAATTTATTTCAGGTGTTTGGGTGTTCTTTTATTGTCATCTATGAGCAAGCCTTGAGGCTATGCCTTAGAAGGCAGAAGCTGTCACACGTGTGTGCTTAAGATAAATACATTTTTATGCTGTATTCAGTTAGGCCAGAGGTATTTAAGAAACATGAGGCAACCCTGCAGCTACAACAACAACCACAAAAACTCTTCCTTTTTTTTTTTTTTTTTTTAATTTATTTATTATTATTATACTTTAAGTTGTAGGGTACATGTGCATAACGTGCAGGTTTGTTACATATGTATACTTGTGCCATGTTGGTGTGCTGCACCCATCAACTCGTCATTTACATCAGGTATAACTCCCAATGCAATCCCTCCCCCCTCCCCCCTCCCCATGATAGGCCCCGGTGTGTGATGTTCCCCTTCCTGAGTCCAAGTGATCTCATTGTTCAGTTCCCATCTATGAGTGAGAACATGCGGTGTTTGGTTTTCAGTTCTTGTGATAGTTTGCTAAGAATGATGGTTTCCAGCTGCATCCATGTCCCTACAAAGGACACAAACTCATCCTTTTTTATGGCTGCATAGTATTCCATGGTGTATATGTGCCACATTTTCTTAACCCAGTCTGTCACTGATGGACATTTGGGTTGATTCCAAATCTTTGCTGTTGTGAATAGTGCTGCAATAAACATACGTGTGCATGTGTCTTTATAGCAGCATAATTTATAATCCTTTGTGTATATACCCAGTAATGGGATGGCTGGGTCATATGGTACATCTAGTTCTAGATCCTTGAGGAATCGCCATACTGTTTTCCATAATGGTTGAACTAGTTTACAATCCCACCAACAGTGTAAAAGCGTTCCTATTTCTCCACATCCTCTCCAGCACCTGTTATTTCCTGACTTTTTAATGATTGCCATTCTAAATGGTGTGAGATGGTATCTCATTGTGGTTTTGATTTGCATTTCTCTGATGGCCAGTGATGATGAGCATTTTTTCATGTGTCTGTTGGCTGTATGAATGTCTTCTTTTGAGAAATGTCTGTTCATATCCTTTGCCCACTTTTTGATGGGGTTGTTTGTTTTTTTCTTGTAAATTTGTTGGAGTTCTTTGTAGGTTCTGGATATTAGCCCTTTGTCAGATGAGTAGATTGCAAAAATTTTCTCCCATTCTGTAGGTTGCCTGTTCACTCTGATGGTAGTTTCTTTTGCTGTGCAGAAGCTCTTTAGTTTAATGAGATCCCATTTGTCAATTTTGGCTTTTGCTGCCATTGCTTTTGGTGTTTTAGACATGAAGTCTTTGCCCATGCCTATGTCCTGAATGGTACTACCTAGGTTTTCCTCTAGGATTTTTATGGTATTAGGTGTAACATTTAAGTCTCTAATCCATCTTGAATTAATTTTCGTATAAGGAGTAAGGAAAGGATCCAGTTTCAGCTTTCTACTTATGGCTAGCCAATTTTCCCAGCACCATTTATTAAATAGGGAATCCTTTCCCAATTTCTTGTTTTTCTCAGGTTTGTCAAAGATCAGATGGCTGTAGATGTGTGGTATTATTTCTGAGGACTCTGTTCTGTTCCATTGGTCTATATCTCTGTTTTGGTACCAGTACCATGCTGTTTTGGTTACTGTAGCCTTGTAGTATAGTTTGAAGTCAGGTAGCGTGATGCCTCCAGCTTTGTTCTTTTGACTTAGGATTGTCTTGGAGATGCGGGCTCTTTTTTGGTTCCATATGAACTTTAAAGCAGTTTTTTCCAATTCTGTGAAGAAACTCATTGGTAGCTTGATGGGGATGGCATTGAATCTATAAATAACCTTGGGCAGTATGGCCATTTTCACGATATTGATTCTTCCTATCCATGAGCATGGTATGTTCTTCCATTTGTTTGTGTCCTCTTTTATTTCACTGAGCAGTGGTTTGTAGTTCTCCTTGAAGAGGTCCTTTACATCCCTTGTAAGTTGGATTCCTAGGTATTTTATTCTCTTTGAAGCAGTTGTGAATGGAAGTTCATTCCTGATTTGGCTCTCTGTTTGTCTGTTACTGGTGTATAAGAATGCTTGTGATTTTTGCACATTAATTTTGTATCCTGAGACTTTGCTGAAGTTGCTTATCAGCTTAAGGAGATTTTGGGCTGAGACAATGCGGTTTTCTAAATATACAATCATGTCATCTGCAAACGGGGACAATTTGACTTCTTCTTTTCCTAACTGAATACCCTTGATTTCTTTCTCTTGCCTGATTGCCCTAGCCAGAACTTCCAACACTATGTTGAATAGGAGTGGCGAGAGAGGGCATCCCTGTCTTGTGACAGTTTTCAAAGGGAATTTTTCCAGTTTTTGCCCATTCAGTATGATATTGGCTGTGGGTTTGTCATAAATAGCTCTTATTATTTTGAGGTACGTTCCATCAATACCGAATTTATTGAGCGTTTTTAGCATGAAGGGCTGTTGAATTTTGTCAAAAGCCTTTTCTGCATCTATTGAGATAATCATGTGGTTCTTGTCTTTGGTTCTGTTTATATGCTGGATTATGTTTATTGATTTGCGAATGTTGAACCAGCCTTGCATCCCAGGGATGAAGCCCACTTGATCATGGTGGATAAGCTTTTTGATGTGTTGTTGAATCCGGTTTGCCAGTATTTTATTGAGGATTTTTGCATCGATGTTCATCAGGGATATTGGTCTAAAATTCTCTTTTTTTGTTGTGTCTCTGCCAGGCTTTGGTATCAGGATGATGTTGGCCTCATAAAATGAGTTAGGGAGGATTCCCTCTTTTTCTATTGATTGGAATAGTTTCAGAAGGAATGGAACCAACTCCTCCTTGTACCTCTGGTAGAATTCAGCTGTGAATCCATCTGGTCCTGGACTTTTTTTGGTTGGTAGGCTATTAATTATTGCCTCAATTTCAGAGCTTGCTATTGGTCTATTCAGGGATTCAACTTCTTCCTGGTTTAGTCTTGGAAGAGTGTAAGTGTCCAGGAAATTATCCATTTCTTCTAGATTTTCCAGTTTATTTGCGTAGAGGTATTTATAGTATTCTCTGATGGTACTTTGTATTTCTGTGGGGTCGGTGGTGATATCCCCTTTATCATTTTTAATTGCATCGATTTGATTCTTCTCTCTTTTCTTCTTTATTAGTCTTGCTAGTGGTCTGTCAATTTTGTTGATCGTTTCAAAAAACCAACTCCTGGATTCATTGATTTTTTGGAGGGTTTTTTGTGTCTCTATCTCCTTCAGTTCTGCTCTGATCTTAGTTATTTCTTGCCTTCTGCTAGCTTTCGAATGTGTTTGCTCTTGCTTCTCTAGTTCTTTTAATTGCGATGTTAGAGTGTCAATTTTTGATCTTTCCTGCTTTCTCTTGTGGGCATTTAGTGCTATAAATTTCCCTCTACACACTGCTTTAAATGTGTCCCAGAGATTCTGGTATGTTGTATCTTTGTTCTCATTGGTTTCAAAGAACATCTTTATTTCTGCCTTCATTTCGTTATGTACCCAGTAGTCATTCAGGAGCAGGTTGTTCAGTTTCCATGTAGTTGAGCGGTTTTGATTGAGTTTCTTAGTCCTGAGTTCTAGTTTGATTGCACTGTGGTCTGAGAGACAGTTTGTTATAATTTCTGTTCTTGTACATTTGCTGAGGAGTGCTTTACTTCCAATTACGTGGTCAATTTTGGAGTAAGTACGATGTGGTGCTGAGAAGAATGTATATTCTGTTGATTTGGGGTGGAGAGTTCTATAGATGTCTATTAGGTCTGCTTGCTGCAGAGATGAGTTCAATTCCTGGATATCCTTGTTAACTTTCTGTCTTGTTGATCTGTCTAATGTTGACAGTGGAGTGTTGAAGTCTCCCATTATTATTGTATGGGAGTCTAAGTCTCTTTGTAAGTCTCTAAGGACTTGCTTTATGAATCTGGGTGCTCCTGTATTGGGTGCATATATATTTAGGATAGTTAGCTCTTCCTGTTGAATTGATCTCTTTACCATTATGTAATGGCCTTCTTTGTCTCTTTTGATCTTTGATGGTTTAAAGTCTGTTTTATCAGAGACTAGGATTGCAACCCCTGCTTTTTTTTGTTCTCCATTTGCTTGGTAAATCTTCCTCCATCCCTTTATTTTGAGCCTATGTATGTCTCTGCGTGTGAGATGGGTCTCCTGAATACAGCAGACTGATGGGTCTTGACTCTTTATCCAGTTTGCCAGTCTGTGTCTTTTCATTGGAGCATTTAGTCCATTTACATTTAAGGTTAAGATTGTTATGTGTGAACTTGATCCTGCCATTATGATATTAACTGGTTATTTTGCTCGTTAGTTGATGCAGTTTCTTCCTAGCCTCGATGGTCTTTACATTTTGGCATGTTTTTGCAATGGCTGGTACCGGTTGTTCCTTTCCATGTTGAGTGCTTCCTTCAGGGTCTCTTGTAAGGCAGGCCTAGTGGTGACAAAATCTCTAAGCATTTGCTTATCTGTAAAGGATTTTATTTCTCCTTCACTTATGAAACTTAGTTTGGCTGGATATGAAATTCTGGGTTGAAAATTCTTTTCTTTAAGAATGTTGAATATTGGCCCCCACTCTCTTCTGGCTTGTAGAGTTTCTGCCGAGAGATCTGCTGTGAGTCTGATGGGCTTCCCTTTGTGGGTAACCCGACCTTTCTCTCTGGCTGCCCTTAAGATTTTTTCCTTCATTTCAACTTTGGTGAATCTGGCAATGATGTGTCTTGGAGTTGCTCTTCTCGAGGAGTATCTTTGTGGCGTTCTCTGTATTTCCTGGATTTGAATGTTGGCCTGCCCTACTAGGTTGGGGAAGTTCTCCTGGATGATATCCTGAAGAATGTTTTCCAACTTGGTTCCATTTTCCCCCTCACTTTCAGGCACCCCAATCAGACGTAGATTTGGTCTTTTTACATAATCCCATACTTCTTGCAGGCTTTGTTCATTTCTTTTTCTTCTTTTTTCTTTTGGTTTCTCTTCTCACTTCATTTCATTCATTTGATCCTCAATCGCTGATACTCTTTCTTCCAGTTGATCGAGTCGGTTACTGAAGCTTGTGCATTTGTCACGTATTTCTCTTGTCATGGTTTTCATCTCTTTCATTTCGTTTCTAACCTTCTCTGCATTAATTACTCTAGCCATCAATTCTTCCACTTGTTTTTCAAGATTTTTAGTTTCTTTGCGCTGGGTACGTAATTCCTCCTTTAGCTCTGAGAAATTTGATGGACTGAAGCCTTCTTCTCTCATCTCGTCAAAGTCATTCTCCGTCCAGCTTTGATCCGTTGCTGGCGATGAGCTGCGCTCCTTTGCCGGGGGAGATGCACTCTTATTTTTTGAATTTCCAGCTTTTCTGCCCTGCTTTTCCCCCATCTTTGTGGTTTTATCTGCCTCTGGTCTTTGATGATGGTGACGTACTGATGGGGTTTTGGTGTAGGTGTCCTTCCAGTTTGATAGTTTTCCTTCTAACAGTCAGGACCCTCAGCTGTAGATCTGCTGGAGATTGCTTGAGGTCCACTCCAGACCCTGTTTGCCTGGGTATCAGCAGCAAAGGCTGCAGAAGATAGAATATTTCTGAACAGCGAGTGTACCTGTCTGATTCTTGCTTTGGAAGCTTCCTCTCAGGGGTGTACTCCACCCTGTGAGGTGTGGGGTGTCAGACTGCCCCTAGTGGGGGATGTCTCCCAGTTAGGCTACTCAGGGGTCAGGGACCCACTTGAGTAGGGAGTCTGTCCCTTCTCAGATCTCAACGTCCGTGTTGGGAGATCCACTGCTCTCTTCAAAGCTGTCAGACAGAGTCGTTTGCGTCTGCAGAGGCTTCTGCTGCGTTTATTGTTTACTGTGCCCTGTCCCCAGAGGTGGAGTCTACAGAGACAGGCAGGTTTCCTTGAGCTGCTGTGAGCTCCACCCAGTTCGAGCTTCCCAGCAGCTTTGTTTACCTACTTAAGCCTCAGCAATGGCGGGCGCCCCTCCCCCAGCCTGGCTGCTGCCTTGCCGGTAGATCACAGACTGCTGTGCTAGCAATGAGGGAGGCTCCGTGGGCGTGGGACCCTCCCGGCCAGGTGTGGGATATGATCTCCTGGTGTGCCTGTTTGCTTAAAGCGCAGTATTGGGGTGGGAGTTACCCAATTTTCCAGGTGTTGTGTGTCTCAGTTCCCCTGGCTAGGAAAAGGGATTCCCTTCCCCCTTGCACTTCCCAGGTGAGGCAATGCCTCGCCCTGCTTCAGCTCTGGCTGGTCGGGCTGCAGCAGCTGACCAGCACCGATCGTCCGGCACTCCCCAGTGAGATGAACCCAGTACCTCAGTTGAAAATACCGAAATCACCGGTCTTCTGTGTGGCTCGCACTGGGAGTTGGAGACTGGAGCTGTTCCTATTCGGCCATCTTGCTCCGCCCCCAAACTCTTCCTTTTTAAGGTTTACAAATTACTAATGTTGATTGGGACACCGTACTCTAACATGTTTTAGTATTGAATGGCATAAACACACATGTGCTTTGCATAGTGTATAGTATCAGGTACCTATTACCAAAATACCTTTGCATACTGAACAACCACAAAATCTCCGTGGTCTAAAACAACATGCCTTTATTGACCATCTGTCTGAGAGGCCATCTGGATGGCTTTGCTGGTCTTGTCTAGGCTCCCTTAAATGAAGGCTGTCACCTGGCATTCAGCTGAGCAAGGTTGGTTTTGGCTGGGATGACCTGGGTAACTTACTTCACTCCACAAGTTGCTCATCCTCCAAAAGGTTAACTGAGGCATGATCTTATGGCAGAGGCACAAAGAGAGCAGTGAAGCTCAATTACACAGAGTTATGCAAACCTCTGCTTCTATCACATTGTCTAACATGGCCAAAGCAAGTCACATGGCTGAGCTATAGAGCCAAAGGGAAGGGCATATTTCCCTGCCCAAAGTGGAAATTCACTGCAGTCATTTGGCCCAATCATAGGTCCCAGGAGGAGTGACGAATTGAGTACATCTTTAGAATCTACCACAGCCATTTTTTGGAGGAGAGAAGGAGTAAGATTATAATTCTAATCACTAATGAAATGCAATAATCTCTGGAAAAGGTCGAGGACTGTGTGTGAGTACTAGACTAATAGACGAGACTAGAAAATGATCAATACAACATAAACATTAGTAGTAGTTTGTGATTTGAATCCTATCTAAACATTAAGCTATGACTACATATTAGAGACGTTTGAGATGAAATAGGCAGCGTATATAAGGATAAAATTGAATAGTATCCATGAATGTGAATATAGCAGAAAATTGGTCTCATTAAATATTTTCATTTAAATTAGTTTAACATGGACAGAATTTGATTGAAAGTAAACAAATAAAAATACTTTCTGGCCTCCTTGCTGTTACTTGAGTACTCTAGGCAGGTTTCCACCTCTAGTCTTGGGTGCTTCCTATTATTCAGCTTCCAGTGCAATTTATCCACTCACAGTAATACGTCCTCTCATTAATAAGACCTCTGTCTGAGTAAGATCTTCCCAGAGAGGGCTTCTGTATTAGTCCATTCTCACCCTGCTATGAAGAAATACCTGAGACTGGGTAATTTATAAAGAAAAGAGATTTAATTGGCTCATGGTTCTGCAGGCTGTACAGGAAGCATGATGCTGGCATCCACTCGGCTTCTGGGGAGGCCTCAGGAAACTTACAATCATAGCAGAAGGCAAGGTGGGGGCAGGCACTTCACATGGCCAGCACAGGAGGAAGAGAGAGAGTGGGGAGGTACTACACACTTTTAAACAACCAGATGTTGCCAGGACTCACTATCACAAGAACAGCACCAGGTGGATGGTGCTAAACCATGCATTAGAAACCTCCTTCATAATCCAATCACCTGCTCCCACCTCCAACATTGGATATTACAATTGAGCATGCGATTTGGGCGGGAAGACATATCTAAATCATATCATCTTCTGTAAGGACCCTACCAAAAGGAGTTCTTCCCTGCCCTGTAAGATTCAACCTCTTGCCCAGCTTAATTTTCCTCAGGAAATAGAATAGGTTGACTAGCAGGAAGATACACATAGTAAATGGCACACTATGTGTATCTCTCTGCTATTCTACCTCACTCCATGTAATGTAGGGTCTCTGAAACCAAGAATCATGTCCAATCACTCCTTACTGTATCCCAATACCTAGAATGATTCTGGCATACTATCGGTGCTCTCCACAATTTTTTTAAGTGATTTGACTGATTGGCTGAATGATGTTAGCTAACTGAAAGTGACGTATCCACCCTACTATCTTTTTTTTTTTTTTTTTGGTGTTTGTGTGTGTGTGGAGTGTCATTCTGTTGCCCAGACTGGAGTGCAGTGGCACAATCTTGGCTCCACATCCCAGGTTCAAGCAATTCTTCTGCCTCAGCCTCCTGAGTAGCTGGGACTACAGGCACATGCTTCCACACTTGGCTAATTTGTGTATTTTTAGTAGAGACGGGGTTTCACCATGTTGGCCAGGATGGTCTTGATCTCCTGACCTCGTGATCTGCCCACCTCAGCCTCCCAAAGTGCTGGGATTAGAGGTGTGAGCTACCATGCCTGGCCCACCCTACTGTCTTTTATACAGATATGCTGTTGTTGGAGATATATCTGTCATGTCATTTGGTAATGACCTGACATCTCCTTTTTTCCTTTGAGAAATATATACCTTTATCTCTACTTTTCTTCAGTTTCTCTTGACTCTTCAGATTTATTTTCTGGATGCTTCTTCCCATCCATTCACATATATCTTAATGGTCTCTCCTGGTGCTGGAAGTTAGGACTAAATTGCCACTACTTAACTCTATATGGCTCTTTGGTATACAATTGAGCTGGTAGGGTGGCTCTAACAAAATGTGGCTACACTGAATTATGGGTAATAGACATTTGACAAAGATAATGGCTTGACAAATAAGTTATTATAGTGACCTATACATAAGAATAGTGGCTGTATTTTATACAGCATGTATAGACATTTGAAATTGCAAAATGCAGAATAATACTCTTTCATTCTAAATATATAAATTGTATTTTTCATAAAATAGCATATTTGTCTGGAAAATTGTTGTTTTTTTTAAGTTTCAAGATAAATTACACTTGGAGAGCTTGGTCAATTTAACCATCTTGGAGATCTACAATATTAGTATATTAAAAGTTCTGAGAATTCCTTTAGTAAAGGAATAATTTTGTTGAAACCAGAAGACTCCAAACTTATTTGACCACAAATCTGATTGGTTCATTTGTTTGCTTGCATTATTTGTTACTTTCTTGTTTGTTTGCATTTTACAAGGCAACTTACATACTCAGTGGCATATATTTGAGAAAGACTTTTCTATGAATAACTGTATATGCTATCACTTGCTTATAACTGATGCCTTGCTTAAATTTAGAGCCTTTGTCATGCATTCCTCTTTTAGAGACTCTTAGAATATTAGTCACTCAGTGACCAACATAAGTCCCACAGTAGTTTAGTATTAACCTACTAGCGCCAGCCTTGAAATCATTCTCAGAGATCATACTCAAGGTTGACGCAGCAGATAGAGCTCAGAGGTTAAGTACAGGTGAGACTCAGAGATGTTAAACAATGTGCCGGGTAGTCTGCCCAGGAAGAGAGTATAGACTTCATCTGAATTTTATTTCTGCTGAGGCTGTTGGTGTGTTAGTAAATTTTGAGTTTCTACTACTTATTAAGTTTCTACTACTTAATACTACTTAATAATGGTAACAATCACACACACACACACAAATGGTAAAACAATTAACAATTGCTTAGTGTTTCATATATAGTAAACATTGTCCTTAGCCTTTTATAAACATTAATTCCTTTAAATAGTTAATACTATTATTAACACTCTTTTCCAGATGAAGAAAATGATGTAG
Source organism: Theropithecus gelada (assembly GCF_003255815.1). Classification (NCBI taxonomy): domain Eukaryota; kingdom Metazoa; phylum Chordata; class Mammalia; order Primates; family Cercopithecidae; genus Theropithecus; species Theropithecus gelada. The sequence goes on from NC_037675.1 coordinate 88,530,389, forward strand.
AGTTGAGTCACTGCTGAATAGCATACAGCCAGTGAAGAGAATGTGAACTCAGGAAGTCTCGGCCAAGAGACTAAAATTCTAATCAGGACTGTATACTGTACTGTTCTTAGTACAATGGTAATCCATAGCAATACCAGGTTACTGGTATGCACACCTTGCACTATATATATAGGATAATATCATATATATTTTATATAAATAAATATATATTTATAATATACATTTTGTCTTCCTCCAAGACACACTGTTTAATAATTTTTAGTCAATACTGTGTACTTTGCACTATGAGGAACATATAAATAACAGACTACACATAGAAATAACAGACTACACTTTCCTAGTCCATTAGGAAGTACACACGATTTGAGAAGTCGTAACTATGCAGAAAAAGTCGGAGCACAAAAGTATACCCATCTTATTTTTGAATTTCATAAAACGCAATGAATGGAATTATACCCCTTATCCTGGGTAAAAATGTCAAAAAGCAGTCATTACCAAATGACATTTAGGCCCTAGAATATTTTTGCCACCTGTCATCTTGCTTCCTCTCACCTGTATAAATGGCATTTATCTCTGCTGACATCATGATTATAATGTTATCACTGCCTTTCACTTATTTCTACTAACCCATGACAGATTTCTTTATTCACATGCCATTCATTTGACTTTTATTTGCTGTCCTTAATTTGTATTTAAATATGAATTCCTAAAATCTGCCTTGATTATATGTTGCTGCTAAGCTGATCTCACTCATTACGTTTGAGTTATTCTCAATAGAAAGTAGATAGTGATATTCATTCACCCTTTTAATACATTTTATGGCAGTATGAACAACAGGTAATGTTCTGGGCAGTGGTTTTCAAACTTGAAGTTTGGGAATATCAAACTTTTTTCTCCCCCAGTACACATAGGTTGTCAACATACCATGACTGTTGGAATTCTGACATGTGGGAGAAGTGAACTTATCTTTTGACAAAAGCATTCCACATATTTAATGGGTAATTGTGTATGACAACTTGATGGAGCCACAGGATGCTCAGATAGTGTTTAGGTGTTATATCTGGGTGCATCTGTGAAGATGTTTCTAGAAGAGACTAGCTTTTAAATGGGGAAACTGAGTCAAGCAGTTCCCAAGGGGGTGGACATCACTTAATCCATTGAAAGCCTGAATAGCACAAAGAGATGAAAGAAGGCTGAATTCACTCTCTGCCTGTCTTTTGAACTGAGACACCATTCTTCTGTCTTTTGTGCTTCTGGTTCTCATGCCTTCAGACCCAGACAGGAATCTATACTACTAGATCTCTGGATCTGAAGCCTTCGAACTACATCACTAGCTTTCCTGGGTCTCCAACTTGCAGAAAGCAGATCATGAGACTTCTATGGTTCCTTGAACCAAAACTGTGTAAGAAATCTATCTATATATAGATATATGAATAGATAGATATGTATATATATAAATGATATTTTCCTATATACAAGCATACGTGTAATATTATTCTATTATCATATAATATAGGATATTATCCTATTGTTTTTATTTCTCTGGAAAACCCTAATATGCTGTAATTTTGAACTGATTTAAAAATATATATACAGGGGGTTTATTATGGCAAGAGGATAATGTGGCTAGAAGAGGAGAAGGAAGAGGAAACAAAACAATTAAGGAAATAATTTTTAAAAACAACATCAAAAATCAACAGAATGTGTGTTATAGATCCAATTATGTACTTACACAAAGTTATAGATAAAAAAATTTTTTTAATTAAAAAAATAAATACAAAGTTTAAGTTCTAAAAGTTTTCTTATTCATTAATTCATTCGTATATTCATTAAATCACATGTCAAAAGTTTTTTGCTCTGGTCTTATGACCTGCAGTCATTAAAGATGAACAATGCCCAAAAATAAACTAAAGAATTTCTTGTGTTTTCTGACCACAGTGTAGAACACTCAAGGTTGTCTAGATACTGATTTTCTTACCCTTCAAATATTCTTTGAAATAAGTGAAACATCTCAACAACTGGGGAGCAGTTTCTTCACTAGACTTTAGTCTTACAATTTGATACTCCAATTAATGTGATTTTTTTTGAGCTACCCCAGACAACTTCAAGTTCATAGGGACACTTAAGGTGTCTTTCCAAAAAGTATATAATCAATAATTTAGTCAAAGCACTGCATCATCTCTGATGAACTGAAGTATGTTAAGACCATGACTCTCACATTACAGGTCAATTCCATTTCTCCATTACTGAATTGTTATCCATTTGAAAGTGCCACCAGGCCGGGCACATTGGCTCATGCCTGTAATCCCTGAAGTTTGAGAGGCCGAGGTGGGCGTATCACTTGAGGTCAGGAGTTTGAGACTCACCTGACCAACGTGTAAAACTCCATCTCTACTAAAAATACAAAAGGCCCCAAGTGTGGAGGCAGGCACCTGTAATCCCAGCTACTAGGGATGTTGAGGCAGGAAAATCACTTGAACCCAGGAGGTGGAGTTGCAGCAGTGAGCCAAGATCGTGCCACTGCACTCCAGCCTGGGTGACAGAGCGAGACTCCATCTCAACAAAAAAATAAATAAAATAAAGACAGTGCCACCAGACAAGAATTATCTAACAAAATAATTATATCCATTCATAATTAGCCACCATCTAGATTAAATAAATCGTCCATATTTAATTTTGATAGAAAAACCGTTTTCCCAAAAAGAGCTTCCGAAGGATTTATTGAGCATTAAAGAAAGTAAACTCACCTAGAAAGGGTAATATTCATTTTATTTCTTCCAAATTAGACTCTCTGTATTTTGTCTACCCAATGACTTCTGTTCAAAAAAACTTAGAATCAACTTTTGTATGAAAAGGCAGATTTCAACTAATGAACTATATATTATTATGAACCTGCACTCCACCTTGTTATTAAGATATATGAATTGTGAAATTTACCAATAAAAATTATGTTGAGATGTTGCCCCTAAGCAAAGGGAAATTGTACCTTCTAGACATGACATACGTTGCATTTGCAACATGCCTTTAAAAGAAAAAATATACATACCAGGAGTAATTAGTAGAGTATTTTGATATGTGCTGGCTGAAGATTGTTTTACAGTGTTTAAGATTTTAGCATAATTGCATCCCCCTCACCTCTGCGAGCACATAAGTGTTATTACAGCATATGATAGAACCCTCAAATGCCACATTCAGATATGTAGTATTTTTCTTGGAACACATCATATTTTATTACTGTGATTTTCCTAAGTAAATACTGGAAAACAGACAAGTCCCATTCAAATAAGTTGCATTAGTTAGTGGATGGCCATAGATGCATGTACTTCTAATATATTTGAATTTTTTTTTTTTTTTTTTTTTTTTTTTTGAGATGGAGTCTCAGTCTGTCACCCAGGCTGGAGTGCCGTGATGCAGTCTTGACTCACTGCGACCTCCACCTCCCGGGTTCAAGCAATTCTCCTGCCTCAGCCTCCTGAGTAGCTGGGATTACAGGCACACACCACCACACTCAGCTAATTTTTGTATTTCTAGTAGAGATGGGGTTTTGCCAATGTTGGCCAGGCTGGTCTCGAACTCAAATGATCCACCTGCCTTGGCCTCCCAAAGTGCTGGGATTACAGGTGCGAGCCACAGCAGCTGGCCTTGATATTTCAAGTTATACTCATTTTAATGAAAAAACTCATTTCAAGTCTAATTCATGACTGATTTTTAGAAATATAAATGCCATTTTCCCAGAAAGAAAAGTTACGGATTGGCTTTTAGCTTGTGAATCAATGTGGCAGTAATTCAAAATATACCATATATGATGCTGATCAAGATGGCTTTTTATGTATTTTTTTCCTCATCTATATTTTGCATGTCCCAACTGATTATTGGGAGACAATTATCCATGAGACTGCCATATTTCTGCATGCCTTGTGAAGTGAGGCAGCAGCAACTACCCTATGTTCGGCACTATGTGTTCATGAATATTTTATTAGTAAGAACAAGAACAGAAGCTGGAGCAAATGGCAAGCATACTTCAGTCCAGTGCAATGAAGACAAGGTCTCACCCCAGAACCTAGGGAAGCATGCTGTCTGCCCGTTATAAAAGGTGACAGTTCCCTAAGTTCAAGGCTCCTTTCTTGAAACACCCTACAGAGGGCAGGTATCACCTCGTCCTCTTCACATCACGGATTGGGAGATAGGGGTTGGGGAGATACAATAGAACTGTTACCTGACTATTACTATTGTTTTTGAGTAATAAACTGTCTTCTACAGTAACCAGGCAACTGTGAGTGGCGAACTTGTTCTATTGCAAGTAATATAAAATCTCAGACACTTGAAGGTTTTTGATATTCATACTGTTTCATCAGACAGTAGAAGAAAGTGCCTAAAGTCAGGTCTGTCCTTTTTTGTGTGTCTTTCTGGAGTATTTAGTATATGACATACAGCCTAATTAATACTGATGATGCATGTTCTTTTATTATCCTCTAATTTAAGGCTTTCCAAACAATAGACATGATTTTGCCATAATCATAAAGTGCTGAAACTATTCTTCACTTGACTTTAAAAAATTAGTTTGTTTTTTGACTTAAAACCTATTTATTTTAAAATAACATTTTTCAAGAAACATCATTAATAAGTTTAAAATACAGTGTCAGTTACCATAAATACATAGTTGCGTAAAAATTAAAGACATCAAACACAAAAATGCTAGAGTACCACCTCAAATCACCTAAATTTATTACCACCTAAAATCACCTAGTACTATTATCATTGGATAAATACTAATCTAGATAGTTGGCAAGGGTTCTAGAGAGAGAGAGAGTCAATAACAGCTGGGAATTGAGGGGGGCCTAGGGTATTACTAGGCATGTGGAAGCCGGGAGACTTCTGAGAAGCAGGAGAAGCAAGGAGCACTTCTTACCCTCCCAGGCAACTTCCCAAATAGAAAAAGAACCCTGCCCGAGGTAGGGAAAGTAACATTGCTCCCTTTACAAAGACTGGTTTGGGGTAGGTAAAAACAGGCGGTTTTGCCAAAGCACTCTCATGTAAAGCAAATCAGCCTCTTAGAGAGAAAATAAGGACCTTGTTCATTTCGGAACCCTCGGTGCTGAGCACACAGGAAGTATGAGCTGAATAAGTACAAGTTCAACGAATGAACAAGTCAAATGAAAGAACCAAATCACCAAAATTATGTGTAAGACAGGCAAGAGGAAAGTGACAGGGCTGTTCTTCTTTTTGATTAATGCACCTGTTAGAGCAGAACAGACGATGACTGAGATGACGCTGGGGTGTAACATGAAGCTGAGAAAACAGGAATAGCAGAGAGAGTGAGCAGCAGTGATGCAACCAGGGCTGCTGGTGAGCTGCTGCTCTGCTTCCTCTTTATCTCTGCAGCAACATTCCAAGTACCATTTCATTGCTACCTGCAAAGTCATTTAACACTTGGAGTCTGGGACATTATATTAGCTTGATTTCTCTCCTACTTTCTTGTCTTCTTGTGTCTTTTTTGGGTTGGCTTTTTTTTTTCTTTCATAGCCTAAATACAGGCAAACCAAAGCTCCTCAATTTCCAATGCATACTTTTCTGTCTAAGCCCTTTGATGTCCACACCTTTACCGAAAAGAACCATCTCAAACTCAGCATGTACACAACTGAAATTCTAATCTCCAATCCACCTGTTCCTCAAAATTACTTTCTTATTTCTACAAATGATAACCCTATACTCAAGGCACCAGATTCAACATCATTTTTTTATAAATCCATCTCATTTTTTCTATCTTAGAAACTGACAGTTCTTAGCCAACTGAACTTTATTCTTTCTGCATGTATTCATTTTTTCTTCGTAACTGATACTCCTTTAAGTAGGCACTGTCCAATTCCAGAGACACATGTGAATACTGAGCACTTAAAATGCAACAGGTTAGGCTAAGGAATGGAATTTTTTATTTCATTTTAATTAACTTAGACATAAAAAATCAAAAGTTTTTGATTTTTAATAATTTTGTATCAACTACTTACTGAAATGATAATGTAGATTTATTGTAGCAAATATATAATTAAAATTAATTTTACCTGTTTATTCTTAGTTCCTTTATGTAGCTATGAATAATAATTGTTGTATGTGTAGTTTATATTTCGATTAGGCAGCACTGGTTTAGACCATATCAAGGATAAACAAAATGGGATTCACTGATTTTGAATACCTAATATGTATCAAATTGCAGGCTAGACATTCTGTAACTTGAATCATATAATCTTCAAATTATTTCTAACAAATCAGTAACGTTATTCACCAGTTTTACACGTGAAAATCTGAAAAGAACAAGGGGAGAGAAAATATTGCACAATGTTAAGGTAAATAAGCATAGAGTAAGCCTTCACATTCAAGTCTACCAACCTGATCCAGGGTTTTTCCACTAGATCTAGCTGTCCATCACTGCAAAAGCTTTGGGAAAGCACAAAGGGCTGCACAGGCTCTAAAGGAGACTGTCACTTCACTCTGCGGTTCATGGAGCCCCAGTTTTGTGTAACACGGTTTGACTGGCCAGCCTGCAGCAGCTGCTTTGGCTTCCATATTCATGATGCATCCCATGACACTCTCGATTCTCATGACACTCCCATACCTGTATGATCTGACCCAGCTGTAAAAACCCAGGGCTGTGTACCACCTGGGCTAGAGGAAGTGACTCAACACTGGATCACAGATGCATGCCCAGGGCTCTGGCAGAGGCAGCACTGTCTGATTCTTTCTCAAGGTGGTCAGTCACGGCTGCTTTCTGTTTTCATTCATCTTCCACCTTGGCAGAAACAGGTTGTGGGGGTTGATGGGATTCTCCTGACTTAGGAACTGCTTCCTTTGTACCTTCAGCTAAGAATAAAGGCAAGTGAGATCCCTTTATGACCCACCTCAAAAAGAATGCGATCTGTTTGTCCTTGGGGAGATGATGTTAAAAAGTCTCCAGGAATGTCATTTTCAGTCTGCAAGTCCAGGCCAGTCTGACAAGTTTGTGGAGTTTCACAGAAGTACTGTCTTTTGGAAAATGCACCTCACCAGGTTCTCATGGGTTACGTTAAATTTTTTCCATCTAAAGTGAATGCTTTCTGATTTTTTTCATCTGATTATTCAAGTTAAAATTCAAGGAGCCCAAGTAATCATTTTCAACTAATATTTTAACAAGACTGCTATGAAAGTAAAGTCTGGTAGAAATTGAATTTTGCATAGTGATAATAAACAACAAAAAGAAATATATCTATAATGACCAGCATTTACATTTCTCATAAGCACTTAAAAGTGTTTTGTACTACTCATTTCTTTTGATCTGCACAACCATCCCGTACTATGCATATGATTATTATCCTCATTTTAAAAAAGAGAAACCAATGTCATTAAACAATTTGCCCAAAGTCTTACTTTTCATATGATCCAACTGGAAACCAAATCACAATCAGATACATTTTTGTTTGGTGTTTTATCAGTTAATTATTTTGCTTTTGGTGTCATTTTTTCTAATTCAAAACAAAATAATCTTCCTACATTTTTACCATTCATTCACTATAAACACATTGTTCAAGCATTTAGCAAGTGCCTTTTTTCTTCTCATGCAACCCATTCTTGTGCAACTATACATCACATACCTGGCGACTTTGTATTTCAAAGTTTCTATGAAATACAATCTCTATGCTATTGACTCCAAATGTATACACCCAGCACTGGACTCTTCACTGAAAACCAGATTGAAAAATGCAAGGGCCTGCTTGGTATCTCTGCTGTATAAGTGCTGCAACAGCACTTAACACGGGTAAGACAAAGCTCTTGATTCATCATAGGCACTCACTCTCCAACACTGTTCCTTTCCTAGTCTTCACAGACTCCGAAAGAGGAATGCCATCCACCTAGTCCCCTTACCAGAATCACAGAAGCGTCCTGAATCCTTTTTATCTCTTACCCCTTGGATCCAAGTCCATCTGCAATTCCTGCCAGCTTCACCTTCAGGTTACCTCCCTGATATAACTGCCTCTCAGCTCCATTCCTAACATCCTACTCTGAATTACCATAATCTCCTGTCTAGACTACTGAAATAGCCTCTTAATTCTTCTAGCTTTCATTTATATCTACCCATAAACCATTAAAATTGAGATCAAATTTATATTCAGTCAAAATGTACTAATTTCAAGCACACAACTTAAAGATTCCCAGTAAATGTATATACTCATGCTAACCAAGATATCAAATATTTTCATTACACCTTTTATAACTCCTTCTAGTCAATCATCAGCCTACTCTTTAGGCAACCACTGTTCTTACTTCTGTCAGTAAAGACACATTTGCTTTTTCCTGAGTACATGTGCACAGTATGCACCCTTTGTTATTAAAAGACAGACTTCCTTTGCCCAACATCATATTAGTATTTGTGAAATTCATCTATGTTTTTACGTGAATTGGTAGTTGTTGTTTGTTTATTTATTTATTTATTTTGGTACTAAGTAGAATTCCATTATATAAGTAAACAGAAATTTATCCATTCTCCTATTGATAACCATCAGGTTGTTTTCAGTTTTGTTCTATTTTGAATAAAGGTACAATGAAAATTTGGGAGCAATTCTAAGTGTAGACCTGTTTTTATTTCTTATGTTTAAATACCTTGGGCTGGAAATGCTGGATCTTATGTTAAGGGTCAATTTAACTCTACAAGAAATGGCCAAATGTTTTCTAAAATTGTTGTATCTCACCAATAATATATCAAAGTTTCACTTGTTCTACATTCTCTCCAACACTTAATGTTGCTTGTCTTTAATTGTACACATTCAGAAACTAGAGTAGCTAAATAGAGTTATACTGGAAACTATATGGAAACATAGTTGGACATGCTGGATCTTATATGTTAAGAGTCAATTTAACTCTATAAGAAATGGTCAAATGTTTTCTAAAATTGTTGTATCTCACCAATAACATATCAGAGTTTCACTTGTTCTGCATTCTCTCCAACTTTTAATGTTGCTTGTCTTTAATTTTGCCCATTCAGAAACTAGAGTAGCTAAATAGAGTTATACCTCATTGTTTTAATTGGCAATTTCCTGATGACAAAAAGATGTCCAAAGATGTGTGCTTATTGGCCATTTATTTATTTTCTTAATGGAAGTATTCATTCAAATCCTTTGCCCATTTTTGTTAGGTTGCTTATCTTTTTATTATTATTTTGTTCTTTATATATTATGTATTTAAGTCTTTCAGATATATTTATTATAAATATCTTCTCCCAGTAGATACTTGGCTTTTCATTTTCTTAACAATGTCTTTTAATAAAAAGATATTTTTAATTTAGATGAAATTCAATTTTCCATTTTCCTTCTTTTTCTTTTCACTATTAGTGCTTTCTTATGTATAGTTCAAGAAGTTGTTTCCAACCTCAAAGTTATGAAGATAATCTTTTATGTTTCTTTCTAGAAGTTTATAGTATTGGCTTTTATGTTTCAGTTTATGATTGGGATTGTATTATTTTTATGTGTATGAAGTGAGACACAGGTTGAAGATTATTTCTCTGCACAGATATTTAGTTTCCTTACCCTCTCCCCATTCACACTACCTCCCCCAACCTCCTAAATACCCAGTCTTGGAAAAGAGTCTCCTTTTGACATTGAATTGACTTGCAGCCTCAATTGAAAATCAATTGACCAAAAATGAGGAGGACTATTTCTGCATTCCCTATTCTGTCCCATTGATTTTTTTATTCAAATGCCCTAATAACACTGTCTTGATTATAATAGCTTTATAGCTAGTTTTAATACCAGGTAGTGGGAGTCTGTCAACTTTATTCTTTATTTTCAGATTCTTTTGTCTGTTATAGAACATTTGCATTTTCATATAAAATTAAGAATTAGTTTTTCATGCCTACAGAAAGAAAAAAACTACTTGAATTTTGATTGGGATTGTCTGAATCTATATATTGATCTTGTTGAGAATGGACATCTTCTAATTTGTAAAGGTTATTTAGGTCTCCATTTGTTTGCTTAGCTATTTTACTTTTTTTCAATGTCTTACTGTTTTCTTTGTAGAGGTTTTGAATATTTGTTTAATTATTCTTAAGATTTTTATGCTTCTTGATGCAATTGAAAAGGAAATATTTAAAATTTCATTTTACAATTCTTTGCTACTAGGCAGAGATACTAGATAACTAGAGATACTAGATAACTTTGCTAATATTCATGAGTTCTAGATATTATTGCTAGAACTCATGAAAATTTACCAAAGTCACAGCATGCAAGTTTATTAGACACAAAAAACTCTGTATCAGTTTTTTGTTCAATATAATTTTTGTATAATAACCTTGTACATTATGACTTTGGTAAATTCTCATATGAGTTCTAGCAGTTACTTGGTATATTTTTAATATTTTCTATGGAAACCATAATTAGCCTAGAGCAATAACTTTTACCTTTCCTCTCCAGTACCTTTGTCTTTTTCTTATTTTTCTGACATTATTGCCCTGGATAGGATCTCAAGTACAGTGTCGAACAATATGGGAAGATCGGATATCCTTTCCTTAGCCCAATTCCCACTATTTCCTCTTAGAAAGTGTTTCATATTTCACCATTAGGTGTGAGGTTAACTTGAGTTTTGATGATGACCTTTGTCAGATTGAAAGGTTCCCTTCTGTTCTACTTCCTGAGATTATTTTAAAACCACAAATGTCATTAAATTTCATCAAATGTTTATATGTATCAACAGATACTGTCTTTTTCTCTTTCATCCTACTTATATAGTAAAATTAATTCTCTCAAATGTTACACTAAACTTGTATTACTTATAATCTTACATTAAATGGCTCCTTTTTGAATATTGCTAAATTCAATTTGCTGATAGTTTTTTTTTTTTTTTTTTTTTTTTTTTTTTTTTTTTTTTTTTTTTTTTCTGTGAAGGAGTCAGGCTGGAGTAGAGTGGCGATCTTGGCTCACTGCAACCTCTGCCTCCCCAGGTTGAAGCAATTCTCCTGCCTCACCCTCCCTAGTAGCTGGGACTACAGGTGCGTCGCCATGCCCAGCTAACTTTTGTATTTTTAGTAGAGACGGGGTTTCACCATGTTGGCCAGGATGGTCTCAATCTTTTGACCTTGTGATCAACCTGCCTTGGCCTCCTAAAGTGCTGGGATTACACGTGTGAGCCACTGCGCCCGGCCCTGATGATAGTGTTAAAGGATCTGTCGATCTATGTTCAAAGACGTTGGTCTATAATTTCTTTTTTCTCATAATGTCTTTGTAAGGTTTTTTCAACTAGATTACGGCGATTTCATAAAATATTTTGGGAAGCTTCCTCTATTTTCTGAAAGAGTTTGTGTAAGATTGGCATTGTTTCTTTCTTAAACCCTTGGTAGAATTTAACTGTGAAATTAACAGGGCCTGAAATTTTTATTAAGAAGGTTTTTAATGGACTTTTTTTTCTATTTTAGCTGTTTCCAAATTTATTGGTATATATTTATTCATAATATTCTTTATTATAGTCTTAATATCTATACAATCATCAGTGATATTATGCCTTCATGTATCCACTGATCTTTTTAAATCTGATGGTTGACAATTTTCACCAAATATGGCAACCATTGTCACAAATTTTTTTCTCAATTCCATTCGCTATCTCTTCTTCAGGTATTCCAATTAGATGTAATTTAGACTGCTTGATATTTTCCTATAGGTTATTGAGATTATGATCAATTTATCTGTTCTTCAGATTAGAGAATTTTTATTGACCTAGCTTTAAGTTCACTTTAAGTCTGTAATTTACAGTTTTAAAATTTTTGTTTCTTTTTTTATAGTTTCCATTTCACCAGAGATTCTCCATCAGTTCCTCTATTATATTTTCTTTAAGTCCTGAACATATTTATACCACCTGCTTTAAAATTATTTTCTGTGTATTCCAACTTTTAGTTATTTGGGTTTCTATTTCCATTGACTGGTTATTGAGTTTTCTTTTTTTTAAGATGCAGGCTAGAAATTATCTGGTTTTGTGTGTTTGTTTGTTTGTTTGTTTTTACTGTTCTACCAATTTTTATTGTATACCGGACATTCTGGCATTCTGGATGTTATTTATTGACACTCTTGATATGTTGTTCCTTTGGAATGTGTTTATTTTTATTCTAACCAGCAGATAAATTACTAGTTGATTAATCTGAATTTTTTCTGCTTTGTTATCTCAAATATGTTTTACTTTTACCATTAGTTAAAAGGCAAATTCCTTAATTCTGGAGCTTCACTTGGAACTTTATTCTGGGCCTTCATCTATGCTCTTAACTTGTGACTCTTGTGGAGTCTTAGAGGGAATTCAGAGGTTTATCCAGGTCCTCTACTTAGGGTGGATTCAAACTCCAAATTCAGTGTCCTGTGCTGTGGGCAGCCACTGAAGTCTCTTCCAGCCTTGCTTCCTGCAGGGCTTATTAGAGTTTCCCCCACACATGTGCAGTTTAAGGCTCAGCCAAGTTGGTGAATGAGGTAGAGATATGGGTTTGGAGTTTCCCTTTGTATGGCTGTTATCCAGAATTACCCTCCCCCCAGTTTCCAGACCATCTGGAAACCCAAAACTCCATTCTCTTTTGCCTCCAGTAAATAAAACTGCAGCTTTCTGCTTGAGTTCTAGCCAACCTGTACTACATACATTGAGAAGTTCCCTCGAGGTAAAAGCTGTACACACACACACACACACACACACACATACACACACTCTCTTTCCTTTTTTTTCAGAGTCAGATTCCATTTTCTGGCTGTTTTACTTTGCTCTCCTGTGCCTTCAATTTATTTGTTTTTCAATATTTTGTCCAGATTTATGATTGTTATCAGAGAAAGAGTCTTGCCATTACTGGAACCAGAATATTTCCATAATGATTTCTTAAAAATGATGAAACCTGTGCACCTTACCAGCTACATCTTCTTTCATTTGGAATAAAATCTCAGCACCTAGTCTACATCAGTGCTTCCTAACCTTAGCTGCACATTGAATTTCATGGAGAATTAACTGGTCCTTTGGTTGCATCCCTAGGCATTTTTTTAAAGCTCCCTAGGTAATTCTAACAGCCAAGGTTTAAAACCACTGCCTTACATAAATTTCCCCTGCATTATTCTCCTATACTTTCTCAATCACTTTCCTTACTTACCAAACTAGTTATAGGACTTTTTTTCTGTTTCACAAACACAAAACTTTTTGTGCCTATTCTTCCTGTTTCCTGAAATTCTTTGCTATTCTGTCTTTTGCATTCATGTCTTAACTTAAATGCCACCTCCTGTGACAGTGAATTTTATGTGTCAATTTATGACTATTGTATGTGTCACGGTGCCCGTATATTTGGTCAGATATTATTCTGGATATTTCTGTGAGACATTTTTGGATGAGATTACCATTTAAATGGGTAGACTTTGAATAAATCAGATCACGGTCTATTATGTGGGTGGGTCTCATTCAATCAGTTGAAGGCCTGAATAGAACAAAAGACTAAACTCCTCTGAGCAAGAGGAAATTCTGCAGCAAATGGCTTTTGGACTTGAACTGCAACATCAGCTTTGCTAAGGCTTTCAGCCTGACATCTTTCAGATTGACATTCTTCAGATTTGAACTAAAACATTCGATCTACCACTGGTGTCCAGTATCATGGCCTTTGGATTTGAATCACAACATCAATTCTTCCCTGAGTCTCCAACCTTCCAGCTCACCCTGCAGATTTTGGACTTGCCCATCTCCATTATTGCATAAGCCAATAATTCAAATATGTCTGTGTACCTACAACACTTAGCACTTGCATGTGAATACTCATTCAGTACATTATTAAATGTATGAACCAGTTAAGGAGATAGCAGCTGGCAATACCTTTTTACATGTCTACTTGTGTTTATTCTTGTTCTATACATATATATGAGGTGAGTGATAGAGAGGGAAATAACCCGCAAACACTGTGAACAGGACCAAGACTCCAAGACTTGGGCGTACTCCCTCTACCCTCGGCCTCAGTTTTTCGAGACATTCCCGCCGACCTGACTTTCTTTTAAACAAGATACCCAAATCAGCAGCAAAGTTACCTGGGGTAATCACTGAGATTTAAAACACTGAGAATGGGAGGGGGAATGTCCAAAAGTAGAAGTTGGAAAGAGAAGGGAAGGATCAAGGGAGAAACTAGGCTCTGGAGGACAGGGTTGGGCAACAAGAGGTGGAAGTAAGAAGCCAATATGAGGGGTACCCCTCCTGACTGCTGTCACCCATAAAATAAATACCAGAAAATTTTAATAGGGGATTCAATTTCAAAAACAAATATCTAGGTCATAACAAAGCATCACTTTTTGTAGAATTTTCTTTTAAGATCCCAGTTCTGTTTTCACTCTTGTATGTATACATCATGTAACCAAAGTCCTGAAATTAGTGTCACTCTGCATCACATATTTAACCTCTAAATTTTAATTCAGAAGCCAGTAAGTACCAATATATCACATTTGGGTTAAAATTCAATTTAGATTAGTGTCAATGTTTGGATCTCTGAGAAAAGCTATACATCTCTTTACTCACCAATTCACACCAACCCCTTTTTAAAGGAAACTTGTGGAGATTGCATTGAAGACCACTTCACAATGCCTGACTTGGGCTTTGGCATGAGGAGGACAGATCAGATGTTGGAACTGAAAGAAATGAAAGTAAAACCTTCTATCTTCTAATGCATAAAAAGACTTTTCATGCATTGGAAATAAATTTCTGAAAGATTTTTCTCTAGCTTCATAAATAAACCAAGGAGCAGTGAATTCATATCCTCATCAACGATATCTTTAGACCAAAAGGAAGTTCTTTGTTATGTTGATGTAAAAATTACTTTTGTGTAATGCTCAGCCATTGGGGCTAACTCCACTATTTGGAACAGCACAGATGGCATCTCTTCATGTACATGATCATTTCTCAGTTCTATGAAGCCAAAAAAGCCTCTCTACTCTTGGCTTTGGCTTCTATTCCACTGCAATAACTTAGCCAAGATCCTTCGAGAGACCCAAATAGGACGTGGATTCTGGATTCTTCACCGCCTAATTGCTCTCTTTCTAGATGCTTTCAGTGTGATGACTGACCTTTAGCATGTGTCCTCCATCAAACTCCACAAGGTCTGACCACAAATAAGTTTATACATTATTCCAGTTGATCGCAAAAGCCATAGCCACCCTTATACTGAGCAAAAAGTGGATTTTCTTTACATTTAGCACAAGAAAGTATCAGGAACCACATAGTTCTCTTATTTGACTTATTATCTCTGACTATACCTTGAAGCTTAACTTGCTTTTCATTTTATAATCCTTCAGAAAGCAAAAATTCCAAAACAGAAAGCAAATGACCGAAGAAAAACAGCTCTCTAGGTGCACGGATGGGCCACTGGTGCACTGATCTAATGATGCACCGCTAAAGTTGGGAATATAAACAAAGCAACCAAGGTCCTGAAACTGACTGACTGCATACATAGGAAAAAATGTAGCCACTCCTTAAAGGTCTTCTAATGTGTATTTATTTTACTATTTTTTAATGGGGCCTAGCAGGACAAATTAATGTTTCCATCAGAGAGAAAGTGCCTTTTAAGTGCAAAACATTTTTCAGAAACTCCTTCCAACATCAGCATAGATGACATCACCAGAAGAGGGACTGTTTAACTAAAAGGGATCATTATCTGTCATTGGGATTTCTCTTCACTGAACAAGCAATTAGTCTGTCAAAGATGGACTCAGATCTTAAAATGAATGTCTAAAAGATGCTTACAGCATCTCTCAGTGTTCCTGACAAATAAAAAGATTGGTTTTCATGTAGAAGTGAGGTTCTGACTGTTTGTTTTCATGAGAAAAAATAATAACTACTTTTTAGAAAGTCTTTCATATCCGTTTGGTTTATCTCCAGTCTCATTTTTCGTATTTCAAGATAATTCTATACATGCCTTTGCCCCCCAATAACTACATGTTTTGATGCAAAATTGCCCTAGTTACACTAATGCCCATCCTTGCAAAACATATGACAGGTAATCATTGAGAAGCAGTGAAATAAATACCACACAAGGGGAAACAATCTATTCTACAATGGAGACTCTGACCATTCTTGCCATTCATTCTAAGATCATTCAATCTAAGTTTCATTAAAATGATTATATTCACCCCTGAACTGATAAAGAATGATTGAAAAAAGATAAGTTTAAAAAGAGAGAAGCAGTTCTGTCTACTCAGAAGCAAAGGTTGGCTCCCCTAAATTAAATCAAACTCTGGATGGAACTAATCAGATTTTTCTCAGATTAGCAGTTCATTGGGTAAACAGACAAAAAGCTACTTTTAAGATAAATGTTCTTAATATCAACTCCATAACATGGAAAGCTCGATCCATTACATTTATCCCCACCAAAAGCATCACAAATCACATATAGATTTTTTTAAAAATAGAAAAATGAGGAGTTACAAGTTCATTATATTAGAACTATAGTTTTAAATGACTTTTGGAAATACTTTGGATTAATTTTTCACTATAATGACCTATCTATTGAAAAATGGTGATCTAACATAAATAAATATAACAAGTATTTATTTACCTGACTCGCCACAAAATTCTATAAAATCATGGAACAGTTTTCTTAAACTTTTGACTAGAAATAAATATATAGCATCTATTGGCAAATTCACAAGTTTTTCCTTCAGTTCTGAAATTGTTAAGATAAAATATTTTTACATGTAAATTTACATTGGTCTTTGTTTATTGTGTCTGCTCCAATTGTTTCTTCTCTCTTTTCTCCCAACCTGATAAACATAAACTGATGTACCTAATTGGATATATTTTCTTCCATCACACACACACACACACACACACACACACACCCACCCATGAATACATACTGTATACAGGAGGAACAATGATAATGATATGTAATAATGATATGTAGAGCTACAATGGCTGGATTGTAAGTTCAGTACAGGAACCCAACTTGGAATATATGAAAATGTATTTATCCCATTTTCATATTGATGAACATTTAATTTTTTCCAGTTTCCCCTTTTGTAAATAATGTTCTGATCATCTTTCTGTAAATGTAGTGTAATGCACACGTGTAAAGTTTTTTCAGGGTTGTTGGATATCAAAGTGTAATCTACAAACACCTGGGGATGCTGGGGACTTTTCAGGGGGTTTGCAAGATGAAAATCTTTCCATAATTACACTAAGGCGGTATTGGTCTTTTCACTTTCATGCTCTTAGCGTTTTGAGAGGCTGTTGACATGGTGTAACATCATTCTTTTGATGGCTAATAGAATTTGTGCGCTTCTATATTCTTGTATTTTCAAAACTTCCTATACTGATATGGAAAGTATCAACATATTAACCCACATAACCAGAAAGTGTCTGGTGCAATCTATAATTTTGGGGTGTTAAGTGGTCCTAAAACCAAAACTTTTGAAAACTACTGTGAGGAGTAATATATAGTTGGAAATATGTAGAAATAAGAATTTTGTGATACTAACATAATGCTCTCCAAAGTATCTATTCTACTTTATATTCCCATAAAGAATTCATCTTACCTTTCCTCCTTACTTAGTATTGCAAGACTGATTCATTTCCATAAACATAATAGGAGAAAATAACACCTTAAAGCATTATTTTTATTTTTAATTGTTAAATACAAAGGAAAAACAAGAAGCAATATAATACCTATATATCCACAGCTCATATTTAATGAATGTTAACATTTTGCCACATTTACTTTATTTTGCTAACAAACTTAAAAACATTTAAAGAAAATAAAAGTACTTTTTGGAAAAAGATTTGCCATTTTTCTAATATTTTGGAGCATTTTGTAATATGTTTTTCTACATAGATCTATAATATATATCATCTGAATTATGTGACTTTTAATTTATATCAATGACATTATATTATACATATCCATCAGCAACTTGCTCTTTTACTCAATATTGCTTTTATGATATATTCATGTTGATACAAGCAGATTTTGTTTATTCACTGAAACCAGCTCCAAAGAATATTAAAGCATACAGCAATCTTTGTTTTTGTTTTCCTTTATTCATGGCCATGGTAGTTATTTCCACGTTTTTCACTACCCTACAAATAAAAGCAAACCCTCTCAGAGTTTAATAGGAGTAACACGAGCATAAGCACATTTTATAAAGCCACTCTATCTCCTCCTACCTGGAGAGTAGATTGGAGGAGAGCATGAATGATGCAAGGAGGTAACTGCAATCATTAATTCCCATAACCTACGTTAAATAGCTTAGGCCAGGGTGGTAATGGTGAAAACAACAAGAACAAAGATAGATGAGATCTAGCAATGTTCAGGGGGTAAAAAAGAACAAAACTTGGCATAGAATTATTATTATTATTATTATTATTATTTGAGCCAGGGTCTCGCTCTGTCACCCAGGCTGGAGTGCAGTGGCACAATCTCAGCTCACTGCAACCTCTGCCTCCTGGGTTCAAGTGATTCTCCTGTCTCACCCTTCCTATTGGCTGGGATTACAGGTGCACACCACCACACCTGGCTAATTTTTTGTATTTTTAGTAGAGATAGAGTTTCACTATGTTGGCCAGGCTGGTTTCAGTCTCCAAACCTCAAGCGATCCACCTGCCTTGGCCTCCCAAAGTGATGGGATTACAGGCTTGAGCCACCGCACCCAGTTCTTGGCATAGCAATTTGAATGTGATTGGTAAGAAAAAGGAAGATATAATTTAGTAAATACGAATTGAATATTTGATTTTAACAAAAGAATTGTAGAAAATGTCCATCTGGAAGATACACTAAACCATAGATTTAGCATTTCCTTCGTAATATACTTCACCATCAGTCAGAGTCATCTTTCAGAGATGCTTGTATCATTAGAGCTTCCTACTGTTGTCCAATTTTTTTGTTTGCTTTTGCTTTTGTTGTCTGATTTTTTATCACACATATAGTAGCACATCTCTCCTTGGACCTGTCCTTAAGCTTGTCCCTGAATTCAAGCCACTGAGTTCTCCTTTTGGTTTTTTTAATCAATGTTTCTGTTCCTTGCTTTGCCTTTTACTTTGCCAGAGATGTTGGCTAGTGTATGTACTCCTTCCAGATCCAGTTCAAATGTCACTCTTCACCTACCTTCAAGCGAAATTAACCACATCACATCTATGTTCACACAGCACTCTGTTAGGGAGCTTACACTGTATTGTACTCCCTTTGTTTTGTTTTAAATTTTTTTTTTCACTTTTTGTCTGATGAAAAATGTCTGTTGATCTATCTTTGAGCTTGCTGACATAGTAAGTTTTCAACAAATATTATCTAGTATTATTATAAGCACTCACTATGTACTAGCCACTGTTCTGGATTTACATAATAAATGGAATATATCTACATTTATCCTGAAAGCAAAAACAACACCTCATTCGTCAGTTAAGTTCATTTATCCCTAGCTGAACTGATTGGAGTCAGCCTTGTGGGGCTCCTTTGCTCTGGCTCTCTTCTATCAGGCATTTCTGCTCTAGCTTTCCAAAGCTTGCAGTTATCTTCAACTCTGCCTTATAGCAGTTAAATCTGCCACAGAAAAACCGTGAAAACCATTAAAAACCATAGAAAAACCATGAAAACCATAGAAAAACCATGAAAGCCAGAAACTTACTAGGGCCATCTTCATCTTCTGCGAGCAGCCTTCCACCCTCATCTGCCTGCATTTGCCTACTCGGTGGCACCATGTTCTGTTTTTTTTTTTTTTTTAATATTTTTTAGTTTATAATGATTATCTGTGAGAGTCAGAGTGAGTGACTGTTACTTAGTTGCTAACATGTATTGTGCTTATCTTTGTATTTGCCCATCTCTATTCCAAACTGTTATCTCCCAAGGAACTTAATTCTGGCATTATTTATCTTTGTTTTCTCTAGTAGTGTCTAAAAAAGCGAAAACAGCAGAAAAAAAATTATAGAATTGTACCCACATATTAGACACTTAACATATCCTTTAATTCTTCACTGTTAGAAAAGTTTTATGCTCTCCTTTCACTAGTTTAAAATAATTCTATATCAATGTTATATATTTGACACCCTCTATAACCATTTAAAAATACAGATATTAGATTATTTCCAGTAGCTTTTAAAACTGAAATATTGGCAATTAAGTACTCACTGGGATATTTTTCTATGTAGAAAAATACATACCACAAAGACCCACAAAACATATAAAATCTCTGGAAAAAAATATTCCTGCAAAACAGGCACAATAAAAATGCTACATTAAATATTTAATCGAGAAGTCTTTGGAACAGGAAAACAATTTCAGAAGACACCTGGCTCCCACTAGTGTCCCCGAGTTATTAAGGCTATCAAAAAACAAAATTACAATAATTTTAAAGATCTTAATTGGCTTTTATTCATGATTCTAGAATCAGCCATCAGAATTGGAACAAGATTTAAGAACTCCATAGTCTTAAGGTGGTCAGATGATAATTATAGACAGCAAATGGAAGTGACGCATAAATACAGCCTAACTGGTTACAGCTTGGTGTTTTGCTTATTTTAATCATCTAACCACTTGTGATTGATTGAGCCTCAGTTGCTGTGATTGACGAAGACTCAGCCACTATTTGCAATGGTTGAGGACTCCTAAGTGAGGCTTTTCCTGTTAGACTACGTGTTAAGCAAGGTCAGAGTTTGCCAGGTAAGGACTCAATATGGAGGCCTCCTCAGGCTTAACTTCTTAACTTCACAGAGCCAAATTGTCTCTCCTTTAAGATCTGACATGTTCTGAAGGCTCCATGTTGGCTGTATTTGAAACACGCATAGGCAGCGTGAATTCCCAGAATGCTTCCTGTTACATAAATTCTTAATGAATAAACATAAGAATTTGAATTCCCATACTATTTTTTTTTCAAAGAATTTCCTTGAAAAACCTCCAGATGTGGACAGAAAGAGGAGAATTGTTTGTAGCCACCAATAGGCAGCGGGATATCCTGAACATTTAGCTCAAGGATACCATGTATAATAAATGTTCTTTAAATAAATTACATGCTATTTATATTATATATTCATTTCTTATGAATTTCCTACATGTTTTCTGTGATTCCAAAGTTTGCTATTCCTGCTTTAAGTTAAAACATAATAATGATAACATTAAAATATGAGATTTGGCATTTTAGAAATCTATTAACAAATATTAAAAATCGGACGTGAATAAAAAAATACCTCTTATTCCATAATCATTTATTGGGTACTAATTATGGTTTGGGAAAAATGGTGGCCCATTGAATTATTTTACACTCACAATGCAATTATAGCCAATGTGTTACAAACACAGCTAAAATGGACATATTCTAGCCCATCCTATTCACGGTCTTATAAAATCTCTTTTTCCAAACACACACTAAAATTACTTTTTCTAATCTGTTATTTTCACCAGCTATTTGGTCATTAGCCCCTCTTTCTTACCACTAATATACTTTTGAGTCATTTCTTTACTTTTTTTCTCAAAACATCTGGAACATTTCCTTATAAATACTATGATTTCCTTTCCTATTGTTTTTCCTTCACTCTTCAACTAACCCCCTACTTGTTCTCGCATTCTCTTTTTCCTGAGTGCTTTATTTTTCTAAATCTCACTTTGTACTTCTCTCTGAGGCCTGCAAACAAGTGTCTCCAGAAAGCATTAGATAGTGTTAGAACTCCATCAGATTAACCTCTGTCGTTATTCTTTTGCCAACACACTTAGTCTATATGACAAAAATTAAATTCATAAGAAGGGACACTAAAATTCAAATCCAGCGAGATGAAATGAACCTACTTAAATGCAAAATAAACCATGTAATCACATCCCTATAAGTGGTGTGAGAACTTCCTCTCCACCACATCGCATCCCATCCACTTCTTTCAGAGCAAAAATGTAAATCAAAACAATTTAATTAAAGCCAGAGCCATTTCCTGCATAAGAGAGAAGGCATTAAAAATTATGTAGCAGGATAACTTACTGAAGTACTAATTTCTTTTTTTTTTTTTTTTTTTTTTTTTTTTTTTGAGACGGAGTCTCGCTCTGTCGCCCAGGCTGGAGTGCTGTGGCCGGATCTCAGCTCACTGCAAGCTCCGCCTCCCGGGTTCCCGCCATTCTCCTGCCTCAGCCTCCCGAGTAGCTGGGACTACAGGCGCCCGCCACCTCGCCCGGCTAGTTTTTTGTATTTTTTAGTAGAGACGGGGTTTCACCGTGTTAGCCAGGATGGTCTCGATCTCCTGACCTTGTGATCCGCCCGTCTCGGCCTCCCAAAGTGTTGGGATTACAGGCTTGAGCCACCGCGCCCGGCCCTGAAGTACTAATTTCTATACTGTCCTCAATGTTTACAGGAACCTTAACGAAATGAAAAAGTAATAAGAATAATAATAATAAAATGTCCCTTTCCCTTCCCTAGGTGGAAAGATAACCAACCTTTCTGTTTAAAGATGGAATTTCTTCGCATCAGCATCTATTTTAAGGAATTAGGCTGCCACATACTTTAAGGTCATGAATAAGTCTTCTGCTAGTAATAGAAGATGTAAGTGACTTGATATAGAGGAAGATGACTTCTCAAAGACAGGAAAAATAATATCTTATGGGGAGGGGCTCCTCGAGTAGTGAAGATACATGAATTATCTGAAAAGTAGGCCCCAAGAGGTTGTGTTCTTGGGGCTACAACTTGGAAGTCTTGATCCAAACCTTTGTGTCCAAAATGAGCACAGAACCAATGAAGCTGAATGATTTTAGTAAACAATGATGACAGTGCATCAGAAGCAATAAGCAAATCACCACAAGGGATAAAAGAGCAAAGACCCTCTCCAAAATATTTGGGCTTACCTGAACTAAAGATAGTACCCAAGCCAAATTCATTTGATTTAGTTTTATTTGTTTGTTTTAACATGTTGTTTTCTTTACCTGTGCAGTGAGGAGCAAAGGCATATCATTCACACATGATGCTGGAATTTGACGTCACCACCTACTAGGCAAATAGGAAGGAAGCAAATGTGCCTAACACAGTAGTGGGAAGACATTATTTCCAATGACATAGCCAGAGCCTTGCTCTTGGGGCAACTATTTGTTTCACATTATGGACTTAGACAATATTGGCTTAGAAAGTAGACTATGAAAGTAGTATTGGCTTAGAGAGTAGACTAATCACGTTTAATCTACAGAAAGTAGACTAATCACTACTTAGAAAGTATGATTATTGGTTAACACTTGGTTGTTTATGTTTTTGATACCAAAGCCTCTGATTCTCATTTGGAGATACACCCTGAACAAGACAGCCTTACTATCCCCCTCGGCTTGATTTAAGCTCAGCTTTCTTCCTAGCTATGGATCCCTGGTCTCCCCTTTCTTAGAGCATTTACTTTGGAAAGTTTTCAATTTAACATTGTTTCTCTGCCCTTTTGAGATGTAAATCCTCTGCTAGCCTCTTGCCGGTTTTGCAATCCTGCTATGTATTTCTCAAGGACCTGGGAGCCATCCTTTTTAAATGTAATTATTTCAATTACTAAGAAAGAGCCCTGCCGGGCGCGGTGGCTCACGCCTGTAATCCCAGCACTTTGGGAGGCCGAGGCGGGCGGATCACAAGGTCAGGAGATCGAGACCACGGTGAAACCCCGTTTCTACTAAAAATACAAAAAATTAGCCGGGCGCGGTGGCGGGCGCCTGTAGTCCCAGCTACTCAGGAGGCTGAGGCAGGAGAATGGCGTGAACCCGGGAGGCGGAGCTTGCAGTGAGCCGAGATTGCGCCACTGCACTCCAGCGTGGGCAACAGAGCGAGACTCCGACTCAAAAAAAAAAAAAAAAAAAAAAAAAAAAAAAGAAAGAGCCCTTCACGACCAATGTCTCTGGGAGGGTAGGATGTAACTTGTCTCAGTGCCACTTAGCAGCACAGATGGCCTAATCGCATTGACCAACCTCCTCACAAATGTTCACCAGTGCTTTTCCACTTGCTCATCCCAGCACTTAAAAACCCTGCTGCCTTTCAGAGGAGTTGAGTTCAATTTCTCCCCCCCATTGCAATAGAACTGAGGAAAGTCTTCCGTGCCTGCTTAACTCCATCTGCTGCAATTTTTCTTTGGAAACCCGCCCCCCACCCCACGTTCAGTGCCCAAAGCCCAGGTGGACCTACTTCAAAGGAAACTGAGAAATAGAGGGAAACACTGGAGATCCTGGTGATATTTATGCCCTTCTATCAAGCCATGACTGAAGTGAGAACTACTTCTGGACTTTTTATTTGTGGAAGCCATCTATTTCTTTTTCTTTTTTTCTTTTCTGAATCCAGTTATGGTTGAGAGGCTCTGTGTTTGGTTTTGTCTTGTTTTATTTTTATTTTCACATCTTCAAAACAAAGTATCCAAATTGTCATAGTTGGTTAACAAGTAAAGAAACCTGCAGAGGCCAGGTGTGGTGGCTCATGCCTGAAATTCCAGCACTTTGGGAGGCCAAGGTTGGTGGATCACCTGAGGTCAGGAGTTTGAGACCAATCTGGCCAATATGGCAAAACCCTGTCTCTACCAAAAAAAGGCAAAAATTAGCTGGGTGTGGTGGCGGGCACCTGTAGTCCCAGCTACTTGGGAGGCTGAGGCCTGGGAATCACTTGAACCCAGGAGGCAGAGGTTTCAGAGAGCTAAGATCATGCCACTGCATTCCAGCCTGGGCGACAGAGGGAGACTCCATCTGGGGAAAAGAAAAAAAAAAAAGGAAAGAAAGAAAGAGAAAAAGAAACCTGCAGCAGAAGCAGAGCCACAATTCTTACTTGTGGGGAGATTGAATATAAAAATTTGCACTGAGAGATTGAAAATAAAATTGGACCCATAAACACTTGGACCCTTGTTTATGTGTTATAGCCTGTTCTCCATCACCCTGCAGAGTCTTCTCTTGTCTCCTACACAGATAAATGAGATAAAACATTAATTCCGTCTGGCTGACACTCAGGACACTTCCTGAACTTGGACCACCCTGGAGAGATCCAGAGTGAGATCTCTTTTCTGAGGCAAGGGAAGTTTTCCCACAAAGTAGGATGGAGTCCAGGCTGTCAGTCTTAAGGCATGAGGTGCTTGGGTCAGGCACGATGGCTCATGCCTGTAATCCCAGCATTTTGGGAGGCCGAAGGTGGGCGGATCACCTGAGGTCAGGAGTTCAACACCAGCCTGGCCAACATGGTGAAATCCCCTCTCTACTAAAAATACAAAAATTAGCTGGACATGGTGGCAGGTGCCTGTAATCCCAGTCACTCAGGAGGCTAAGGCAGGAGAATCACTTGAACCCAGGAGGCGGAGGTTTCAGTGAGCGAAGATTGCACCATTGCACTCCAGCCTGGGTGACAAGAGGGAAACTCAGTCTTGAAAAAACAAAAAAAGATGCTTGGGATGTGGGTGTGCTAATTAGAAGGCAGCAAGATCTTCCAAAATGTCCTCACAGCAGCCTCAGATTTTAGGTGTCTTCTCATGTTAACATTCAAAAGGAAAGGTCTGCTCCCTTTTTTCATAATTCCCTATGTGAGTGCCTGAAATCTCTGGTGAAGAAATTTGTATAACTTCTATAGCTTGCATACATCTGGCATGTTTGTTTCTAGAAGGCAGGAAGAAAGGGATGGGGTGGCTATATTTTCCCATCATCCTAGAGTAGGGAAGGGGTGTTAGAGCAGGAAGGGATACAAGTCCTTAGAGGAATGATGAAATTGTTTATGGCAAATAGGTTATCAGAATTTGGCGAACACTGAAAGATTCATAAACTTATGGGAGTGTCCTGGAGAGGCCACAGACAAGCATGGCAATAAAACCAAACCTTCTGGTTGCTCCATGTGTTAGCAAATATGAAGAGGAGCTCTAGTTCAGCCCTGAATTATAAGTATTAGAGAGTGTGAAGGAGATCAGAGCAAAAAGACAAAACAAAACCAAACAAAACATGAAATCATTCCAACCAAGTAATTTTGACTGAAATGGATAATACAAATATGTCAGGAGAAAAATAAAATATTGATTTATAATCCTCTTGATAACATGGATGATTTTGTTTTATATTGCCCTCATCCAATTAACAGATGCCTTCAGAACACAAGGCAAAAGGAGAATTCAGAAAATTGTCTGATTTTGCCTGAGGTTTCCTAGAATCCTAGTTAAATTGTAATTTATAAGGCAAGCAATGCCAGAGTTTCCTGCACCCATAAAGACAAACTTAGCACACTCTAGTTTAATTGCCCCTGCTTCTGATGATTCTCTCTAACCTTTAAATACAGTGTAGATTTGTTTTCAGTTTATGAAAAAATTGTATAACCTAGTGTATGAAAGAGTAAAAAACCCTCCCCCACTACGCCCCCTTCAACAAGCACCTTCTAGTGCTCTTCTAAAAATAGTTCTAAATTAGCAAACAGCAAAACATGCCACTGAAGTTTAAACTACAATTTTAAAAAGCAGACCTAAGAATGCTCATATTTAATTATGGCTGCACGTAATTAAGTGTGGCAATCTGGTGATAAAACCTTTAAGTAATGACTCATAAAGAGATAAAAATGGAGCATGTGTTTAATCAGTTCACAGCCTTCCTCAGAAGCTGGCATCGCTCAGGTGCTAATGAGACACCTGTTGCTGGGGACACCAGAGAGAGCATGCAAATCAGTCAAGGGACAGAGAAGACGAGCGCTCACTGTCGCTGAAGGCACACGGGTTTGCCGAGATGAATGTCAGGAGGCTTGAGCTCTGATAATATATTTAAATAAAAGCATTCAAGCAATTCAGTACTGTTTTACGTAGGGAAAAAAGGAAAGAAGGGAAAAAAAGAAAAAAAATTATTCTATTTCACTTATAAATTGTGGAACATTTTTAAAATTTTTTGGTCATAATGTATTCAAGTTTTTAATTGCTAATATTTGCAAAATTTCTTTTATTCTTATTTTTTTCCAGCAATTGTGTGTGTGTGTGTGCATTCAAACATGTTATTTGTACTGTGTGTTTGGGTTTTCAATCCTTTCTGCAATGTTAAGGGATTATTTTCTCTATTCTCTAAAATTGAAGTGAATTATTTCTATGATAATAGAAAAAAAAACTTACCTTTTAGTCTCTACGTATGGGTTATACTCTTTTATCTGGCTAGGTTGTGTGTCATGTCAGATGTTAAGAGATATGACTATGTACATTTCTTCCATCCCAGAAAGGAGAAATGGGGTGTTAATATCTGGTTCCCTATAGAACCTTAACAATGTATTAGAATTTAACAAACCTAATGGCCCGATGATGAGAAATGAAGATGAGACTGTTACTCCTGAAAGGAGAAGTGTATGCTTGCTAACACTTCCTTCCCTAGAGAGCTCTAGACTTGTCATAGAACAGCCTTCTTCACTCTTAGAATTATTCTCCATGGTCTATTCAACCTTTGGCTATAAGCAGAAACTACCACCAAGGAGCTATTTGGCACTGAGTTTAAATAAACACATGCTATATTAAAACAGACTTTAACAACATCTCAGAAGGATGCTTTGCTATTTCTGGAAATGGAAATTGCTCATGAGTTTCATGATGTATCAGAAGTTTTGGAAGTTTGAAGTTAAAGTGCAGTATGTAGACCTTTATTAAACATATACAGCGAATAAAACTAAATAAAAAGCAAAAGAGCAATGAATAATCCTTTTTGCGGCAAGACAAGTATAGTAAAATATTTGGAAAGAAGAAGAGTGATTGAAAGTTTACATTGGCTAAATGTGAATCAGAGAAGTCACAATACTGATGATAATGGTTCCACACTGAGCAATTTTCTAGTATGTGTCATATCTCAGCAAGAGGAACTCAAGCAACTTCAACAAAGAATGCTTGTTCTAAACACAGTGCTCCTGTAGCCAAGATAAATGGGACAGGTCTCAAATGCCACATTTGATACCCCCAAACTCCCAAGCCCTCAAAAAACCGGGAGAGATTATTCGGGCAAGAAAGTGAATTATTATCTTATAGATGATATGATTAATAAATCTCGGCCGGGCACGGTGGCTCACGCCTGTAATCCCAGCACTTTGGGAGGCCGAGATGGGCGGATCACGAGGTCAGGAGATTGAGACCATCCTGGCTAACATGGTGAAACCCCATCTCTACTAAAAAAAAAATACAAAAATTAGCCGGGCGAGGTGGCGGGCGCCTGTAGTCCCAGCTACTCGGGAGGCTGAGGCTGGAGAATGGCGTGAACCCGGGAGGTGGAGCTTGCAGTGAGCCGAGATCGCCCCACTGCACTTCAGCCTGGGCGACAGAGCGAGACTCCTTCTCAAAAAATAAAATAAAATAAAATAAATCTATCAGACAATTATTCAGCCTTCCATTTAATTTTGACTTTCTAAGTGTGCATGGCTTTATGAAAATATTTTAAATGTCTACATTTTTAAAAAGCAGATGAATGAAGTTTTTAGTGCCTGTGTAAATTTTATAAAAGTCTTGACTTCAGAAAATATTAACTTGATATACTAAATAACTTACTTTCATACTCCCATATAAGAAATGGTTTAGGTTTACATAAAATTTATATAAAATTTTGTAAAAACGTACATTGAACTGTTTACATATACATCAACTTGAATAGAAATCTGTGATACATGCATATTGCATGTATCTCATAGTTTTGTATTTATTTTATATTTTTGCATTAATTGTATTTTATGCTAATACATTTTATTTCTACTAGAGAATTGTATGGATTGCATTTAGCAACTGACTCCTTTTGGCCAATGATACATCACCAGGAATGTCAGGCGACTATCAGGTGATGGGCAGGCAGTTGTTAACTTACTCTCTAAAATAATAATTGGTCACAACCAGTGCCAGGGAAAGGCCCTCTCCCAATAGATAGTAAAAACCTGAAACTGACGATCAGCAGCTTCGCCATAAAATCTCAAGGAGTTGGACTAGTGGGCTCAAGCATGTGCATTAAGAGGCGAAATGGTGGAGTTTAACTGGTATATGACTTTGTAAAGACATCTGGCAGATAAGGAAACAACACCTCAAGTGAGCATGCGTACAACTGCAGTAAACACACTCTGCATGCTCCCCTCCCTAGCCCTAGCAGTTTACTGCCCATGAGGACAGCCTACCCCAATAGAAAAATCAGGGGAAAAGGGATGCAAGATCCTGGCAGTATACCAACATATAAAACCCTAAGTCAGGCTGGGCACGGTAGCTCACATCCAGCACTTTGGGAGGCCGAGGCGGGCGGATCACAAGGTCAGGAGATCGAGACCATCCTGGCTAACATGAGGAAACCCCGTCTCTACTAAAAATACAAAAAAATTAGCCGGGCGTGGTGGCGGGCGCCTGTAGTCCCAGCTACTCCGGAGGCTGAGGCAGGAGAATGGCGTGACCCAGAAGGCGTATCTTGCAATGAGCTGAGATGGCACCACTGCACTCCAGTCTGGGGACAGAGCGAGACTCTGTCTCAAGAAAAAAGAAAAAAAAAAAGAGAAAGAAAAGAAAAAACCCTAAGTCAAAGGTCAAACGGGGCATTTGACTCTCTAAAGTCTCCTGCTTGGCCGTCTTCCAAGTGTACTTTATTTCCTTTTGTTCCTGCTCTAAACTTTTTAATAAACGTTCACTCCTGCTCTAAAATTTGCCTCAGTCTCTTTCTGCCTTATGACTCTCAGTTAAATTCTTTTTATCAGGAGGCAAGAATTGAAGTTGAATACAGAAGTGTTGCCAGTAACATTAACAGACCTTTACAGGAAAGCATGGGGAGGAGAATGAAAAAAATATATATATGTGGAGAGTAGAGGGAAGAAAAAGAGGGTGGATTACCTGGTGCGTTTGTTTCTAAACAAATCTGCTGATTTTCAAGAGGTTTGCTCTAGATTTCAAGTCTGAAATTTTATAGAATTGACAACTCTGGAATTAAGAAAAATGGAATAATCAGTGTGATTTTAAAAGGATATGTATTTTGCGGCATGTCTGTCAAGCCTGAATCGTTTCACCAGGGGATTTTTCAGCAAGCAGACTTGCCTTAATTGCTAAAAGTCTGTCTACACTGGTGAGAAGCAGCAGCCACGACATGCCAGTTCTACTTACTTCAAGTACTGTTATGGAGATTGCCACCTTTTCCTAGGAAGGCATCTGTGGAAAGAGGGGTCTCTTGAAGACAAAATTTTCTTCTTGGGTTATGTTAGAAGCATAGGAGTGTGGTTTAAAGGATTGCTTTTACGGTGTTTCTTTTTTCACCGCATCTCAGAGCTTTGCATTGTAAATTATGATTTGTACTTTCTCAAAAACCAGTTGCATAATCTCTCACTTTCTTTTTCTAGTTGTAGATTCTTACTCAGGCACTCTCTTCATAGGTAAAGTTTACATTTTAATGGTCTTTTTGGCTACACTTAAAAAAATAAAAGTTTGTCCTTTCTCATTAAGAAGTACACACTTTTACTTTAGTATTTTATATTTCTTACATTAGTTGAACAGTATTTTATTTTGTACTTTATTTCATAATGGTTGACATAAATGAATTTCTGAAAATAACAGAAACTATTGAGCTTCTAAACATAACATATTGTGGGTTCTATTGGATATATTTGTGATAGATTTGCTCCTTTTGCTTTCCTTCTCATGAAGATTAATTTTCCTTTTTTTAATCCGGAATCACTCAGTTTATATGCATATAGTGAGAATTTTGTTTGTCTTTTTGAAAGTAAGACATCAAAAAAATCATAACCCCACTTACCAAATACGATTATACTGAAAATACCACAATAAATATCTTTAAAATCTGTTAAAATTTTGAAGAAAATTTCAAATTTCACCTCTAATACAGTGCTCTGAAACAAAAATGGCATGTATTGGTATCTCTAATTATTTTATGTTTTAAAATAAGTAATTACTTTATAAGTGGAATTTCTTCTAGCCAATCAGTTCTCAAATAATTAATCTATTACGTTTGGACTTGATATGGTTTCTCTCTGTGTCCCAATCCCAATGTCATCTCAAGTTGTAATCCCCAAAATCTCCACGAGTCAATGGAGGGTCACAGTGGGAAGCCGTTGTATCATAGCAGGTGATTTCCCCCATGCTGTTCTCATGATAGTGAGTGAGTTCTCGGAGATCTGATGGTTTTATAAGATAATTTTCCCTGCTCTTACATGCTCTTCTCTCTCCTGCTGCCATTTGAAGAAGATACTTGCTTTTCCTTTGCCTTCTACCATGATCATGTAAGTTTCCTGAGGCTTCCCCAGCCATGTGGAACTCTGAGTCAATTAAGTCTCTTTCCCTTATAAATTATCAGTCTCGGGTATTTCTTATAACAGTGTGAGAATAGACTAATACAGGCCTGTGCACTAAACTGTTTATAATTCTTAATTCAACTATTTTAATCAATGCTTAAATAATTGTAAAAAAAAAAAAATTTTATTGGAACCTCTAGTTATTATTTGCATGTCACCCATAAATAGCTGAAGCCTACTCAGATTTTAGAATTACTCATGCATTTTGGGGGCAATAGGGCCATGGAAGTGGGTACACCCTTATTCTTGTTAGTATATTTGAATCCCTCTTTTTTTTTGTCTTTAAGACAAAAATGTAAATATTGCCATTGACCAAGGATGTGATTAAGAATATACTTCCTGTATTTTATGTAATTCTTTCAGAATTCATAACACTTTTATTCATGCTCACCCTTTGAATAACCTTTGCCTTTATTATTAGTAGACTATAAAGGAAAATCATTGTTTAGTATTATGCCTCTGATATAATTAAGTTCCTCCTTTTCAAGAATACTGCTTCATAAAATGAAGTGCTTAATCAACTAGTGTTTTGACTACTTTACATTTAAACAGCAAACTGAAGAATTGATTTAGAATTTCATTTGGCACATGAATGGGCTTTCTTTCTCTCATCACTAAAAAATAATCACTCCTTGGCAATCATTACCCAAGTCCAGTGACTAGACTTTCATTCCTGGTCACCCTACCAGGTAGTTAGATTTGTTTGTTCAGGCATATGATTCACCATATTGATGCATTGCCTACTTGTTTAGACCAAAGTTAGTCAATGCTTTCTACTCTTTTCAAGCCTCATTAGATGCTTGTAAACCTAGTTACTCAACTGAAAAGACAATCTTCTTTTCTTTAATTAGTAACTATAACAGTCTGTGTCCCAATCTTTAAATTCTATAAATATTTAAGGTATATAATAAGGATGTGTGTAAGAATCTTCTCAAATATATATGTAATTATTGCATAGATTTATTTGAATTTCAAAACTGAATGTGAACTAATTCATTTTTGCTAATGATATAACCTGTATGGATTTTCCAGTGACAGACTGCTCACGGATCCAGACAGAAGCAGAATCATTTCTGTGTGATTCTAGACAATGATTTTCAACAACAAAGCATTGTTATCTTAATTTACATGTGGGGTTGGGAGAAGGATGTGGAACTGTCTGTTTGTGTTTTGTGGGTGTGGCTTTGTGTGAAATGCAGAGCAAAATGAGAGGATGAATAAAATCACTACAGGGCCAGGCTTTGTGGCTCATGTGTTTAATTCCAGCACTTTGGGAGTCCAAGGAGGGTGGATTGCTTGAGCTCATGAGTTCCAGACCAGTTTGGGCAACATGGCTAAACCTCATCTCTACAAAATACACAAAAATTAATGGGGCGTGGTGGCCTGTGCCTGTAGTGCCAGCTAGTTGGGGGGCTGAAGTAAGAGGATTGCTTGAGCCCAGGAGCCAGAGGTTGTGATGAGCCAAGAGGGCACCGCTGCACTCCAGCCTGTGCGACAGAGCAAGACCCTGTGTCAATAAAACAAAACAAAACAAAAATTACTATAGGATTAAACGTTTATAAGGATTTTTGTGAAGATATTATGTTATGGTATTATTATAATTATTTTCATACACTTTGAAAACCAATTTTAGAAAGTGGCAGATTGAACATTTGTTCTCAATGAGTATCACTGTATCTAGTACCATGGATACATACAACATGCAAAATAAATTACCATTTAATAATTTAATGAGAAGAGGAAGAGAAAGGGATTTCTGGCTGAGAAGGCAACAATAAGATAAGGAAGCGTTTGTGTGTTGGGGAATAGTGAATAATTCCATATGATTGATCCATAAAGAAAGGCAGCGTGAAGGGAGATGAGCTGGAATAGCAAGTAAGTTTGGTATAGATCCCTGTGCGTCTTCCATTTCCGTGCTAAGCTGTTGCATCTTGTTTCTGTTCTCACCCATAGAGCTATTTATTATCACTGAGAAAGAACGTGCCTTCTCTCAGGTTTTAGAAAAAAAAAAAAAAGGCAATGTACAGTAAAAAAGAGTGAAATGGTAAGAGGCAAAATCTTTAACTATACCTGTGATGGTTTTGCTGCTTTATTTAGTCTCTTTCCTGCCACATTTCTTCCTTTATTTTCTTTCCTTTTACCATCTTTCCTCCAAATAAGTAAAAAGAACATACTTGTATTTGACTCCCAGATTTGAGCAGCTGAATCTTTCTATAAAACTGTGTCTTAAGAAAAACTGAAAAAGAGAGGAGAGGAGAAAAAGAGAGGAAGGAAGAAGGGGGAGGGGAGGGGAAGGAAAGAGAGGAGAGAATTCTGATCAAATCCATCCCTGCAGCATATTTCTCTTATATTTCCTGCTCTTCTTTCCAGTGCTCTCACTCTCTTGCTTCCACTAGGCCCTCTTGTTCTTCATCACATTCTCCCCAGTTTGACCCTCCAATTTTGGCTGTGAAACCTTTGGTTCTTCCTTCTGCTGTCTCCTACTTAGACTGATTTAACTTACATCTTGCTAAGCCCTTCAACTCCCTGTCTACTGACTGCTCCTTCTTCTGCCCATTCTCCATTTCTCCATCATAAAAGTCCAGAAACTTCTCTGGTAAAGATCAAACAATCCTTAAAGGCTGGGAAAAATGAGGAGAGAATATATTCTCCAGCTACAGGCTTTGGAGAAGGAGAACTGAGAACATTTATACATAAATTAGGTTTGATATGATGGTGGTTTAGTTAAAAAAAAAAAAAAGTCTTTTATTTCCCCCCAAGACTTATTTGTGCCTTTATGGTCCTTCTTTTTCTGCTTAAAATAACGCCATTCTGGCAAAATACTGATATTTGCCTTTTGCCAAGACATGAAAGGGTTAGGATACAATTAAATGAAAAAAGAAAAAAAGGACCCTTAATGAGTTACAGAACTGTTTGTGTTGTTGCTCAATTTGTTATGTTTAATGCGTGGAGGGATTTTTGGTGGCTATTTATGAAAATAGAATTACTCCAAATGGTGTTAATATGAACATCCATATCCATGATTTTGATATTCCTCATAAGCTGAGAAAAGTTAGGCCTTATGAGTAACTGAATGAGCCTCTAGAGACATATGTAGACGATGGCTTTATAAAGTGGTTTGGATGATGACTCAGGTGGAATGCTGCCTCCAATTTCAGGCCCATTATGGCTCAGGGGCAATGATAATGTGCACATAAAAGCTACAGATTGGTCCAGAATGGGTACTATAAAGACAGCCTTTTCCTAATCATGTCACCATTTGTGTCTGATGGCTTGGATTACAGCCTGGATGTTCAAAGGCAAGACTATAAATGGAAAATATTGAAAAGTATGTCATCATAAGCCAGAGTGATCTTTAAAAAAATGGTAATCAAATCACCCCAATTCTCAACATAAAAACCCTCAATGGCTTCCAGGGCATTTAAGAAAACATCCTTCAACCTGGATTAAAATATCCTGTGCGACTTGGCTCTTCTCTGCCTCTTCAGGACCATCTCCTCCAGGTCTCACCCTTCACATACCAGATCCTCACAGCCTTTTATCTGATGCTAATAGTTGCCAAGTTCATTCCTCTTTTATGACCCTGCACTGCATTCCCTCTGTCTGGAATGTTTTCTCAAATAATCTTCCCAAGAGGATTGGATTGGTTTTGTCATTGGGGTCTTAGCTATTTGTTATCATCTGCTTAGCACATCCTCAAGCAATTTCTTATCTGTTGATCTCTCTGCTCCCCTCCCAAACTCCGCCACAGTCTCCATCATCCACGAATCTACCTCTTCTCCCATCTTGAATCTATCTTAGTCATGATCAAAAAATAAAAACAGTCTTCTGGGAATACATGCCCTTTTCTTCATTTTTGCATGAGTCTTGGAGTATAAAACTGATCAAACAAGACATTTTAATATTTTTCAATGTGCTTTATATTCTAAGCAGGACTTCTGAGCAATGTAGTTTTATCTTCTTCTCCCTAGAATAGTGCAACAAAGCTGTTCCAACAAATGAATTCCCTGGACTGACCTTGACATTTCTTTCTAAACCACTGTTTTCTCAGGATGTCAATTGCACACTGCACAGATGTCCTGACCTAAGATAACCAGAGTGAAGGCCTGTTCCAGCCCCGGGGCCTCTGTCCAGAAATGGTTTAATCCTTACCTGCTCCTGCAGGTGTTTTGTTTTCTTCCAATCTCTGTGATAAGTACAGCAGCTTGTTCCCCGCCACTGAGGGAGCATCTACCTATTTGTCTAAAAGAAGATGCTAAGGAAATTAGCATCTGGTGTCATTTTAAATCTTTCTTTGTCTGAATTTGCAGGGAAGACATGCTTATGGGCAGAGTGAAAGCATAGTAAGAATCAAACTCAGGATAAAAATAATAAATACATAAAACAGGTTTGGTATTATGGTGGTTTAGTTTAAAAAACCATTTTATTTTCTGCAAGACCCAGTTTGATATTATGGCTTTCATTTACCTCCATTAATAATGTGTTCTATATTATGAAATAGATTTGGTAGAGAATGCAATACCCATGAACACACACAGATATGCATATGAAATTTTACTTGGCCGGGCGCGGTGGCTCACACCTCTAATCCCAGCACTTTGGGAGGCTGAGGTGGGTGGATCAACTGAGGTCGGGAGTTCAAGACTAGCCTCACCAACATGGAGGAACCCTGTCTCTACTAAAAATACAAAATGGTGGTGGTGCATGCCAGCTACTCGGGAGGCTGAGGCAGGAGAATCCCAGCTACTTGGGAGGCTGAGGCAGGAAGATCACTTGAATCCAGGAGGTGGAGGCTGCCCTGAGCCAGGATCACGCCACCGCACTCCAGCCTGGGCAACAAGAGTGAAACTCCATCTCAAAAAAAAAAAAAAAGAAAGAAAGATAGGGTCACAGCCAGAAAATTAATAAAAGGAAGAAGAGCATTTATAATCTTTTTCCCTAAAGCATCCATTCTAGCAACTTGGTATTTTTTTTTTCTGCCAGTGTTTTTTAACTCAGCAACTTAAAAAAAATTAATGACATATTAAAAATACCTTTTAGCATTTTTCTCTTTCTATTTAATATTCAGGATTTTGATCTCATTTTTTGTAATAATTTTACTGACTATTATTTTTAAATACTTCACTATTTCTTCAAGTAGGATACATGTTCTCAATTACTCCCCAATTATTATTATTATCATTTTATTTCCAAATAGCTTTTAACTTTTCATTGGTCAGCTTATTTTCTAAACTTCATGATTATAAATTTAATTTAAATGTATAGAAAATATTAGCCCTAAGAGGAAAAATTCATATATAGACCTGAATGTATTTTATTTGAGATCCTAGGAATAAAAATGGTCATTGAAATTTGAGTAGTGGTCATTTTGCTATCAAATCTTATAAAGTTGCTCTGATATCAAAATGCCATAATACAGCGGTATATATACAGAGAGGAAAGAAATTTTTCTAAGAAAAATCAATGCTCCCACTCTCAGAAATACAAAAAGATTCACTTTACAAGTCTCTTCTTATGTTTAAGAGATCTTGAGAAAGCTGATAAATTGTATACTCAAACAGATAACCTTCCTTTGTTAAGGAAGGTTACATGATCACGGGTCAAAGTATTGGTAGTGCTGACCTAACCCCAAGACAGAAAGAATTAAACTGTGGGTCACTTTCAGCCTATGGTGTTTTCATTTTCTTAATTGAATTCGTTGTGAACATTTCATGTGAATTTTAGTGAAAAAAAAAAAAAACAAAAACCTGGAGTTTCAGCATTTCTAGAAATACTACACTCTGAAGCAATATTGCACTTGTGTTTTTCCTTTGTAACAAACTGCTGGGGCTGAGTGGAAGCTGCCTCTTAGAAGATCTGTTTACCCTAATCCTTACCCTCCACATATTTCCTTTATGCACTTCATTGAGTTAGAGACCTTTGATAATCTCCATAGTCCCAATTTTACAAGGAGAAAACTGAGGCACTGAGAAAGTAATGACTTGACTGGATCAAATGGTTAGTCATCGGTAGAGCCAAGGCAGATTCCAAATTCAAACACTGCCTAATTTAAATGTTATTTGAAACTTTAGTACTCATGCATAAAATGTATTGTTTCAAGTGAATATCTGTTGAGCATGTACTATGTGTCAGGCCCTGTTCTAGGGGGTAGAGGGACAATGCTCAACCAGACAGTAGTTATTGCTCTTTTGGAGTTTATGTTATAGGGTCTTATAGATGGACATCAAAAAGGAAATCAGTGAACAAATATTAATTCCTGAAGAGGGTAAGCCAGAATTCCAGAGAGACGAGGAATCAACACCTCCCTCATCCCAGGAAAGTCTAGTCAACTGTTATGGAAGAGGAGGGCAGAACATGTCAAGGAAGTGATGCTGACATTAAGTGAGGGTGCTGATAGAGGAGAGTGGTGTTTTGCGATGAAAGAATTGTTTTTCTTTTTCATTTTCTTTCTTTCTTCCTTTTCTTTCCTTTCCTCTCCTCTCCTTACCTTTCTCTCCTCTCCTCTCCTCTCCTCTCCTCTCTTTTCCTTTCCTTATTTCCCCCCCCCCCCCCCCGATTTGGTTCAAAGAAAAGAAATGGTTAAGTGTCAAAGAGTAAGGAAGCTAAGATGAAGATTCCTAGAAGGCCTTTTGGTAAGACAAGTTTGCTAGCTCCTTTGCTTGCTTTGCTGCTCTGATTGGTAGTGATTAATATAATTGTGCATTTCCTTTTCAATGTACAATCTTGAAGAACAGGGGTTCTTTCAGAGGGTCACCAATCAGAGCATGTTTTTAGTCATGATATTTCAACATTCCAATGTTGCTATTTGATGTTTTAGCAATCGAATGAAATGATCAATAAAACAGTGTTCTGCATCCAAACGAAGTGGTCAGATGAAATGAGAACAAATGGTGCAGTCGGAGAAAATGGCTATCAAAACTAATATACGATGTTAGAAATAAAAGCAGTTGTTCCCTTTACCTTGGGAATATGTAGTGACTGGAACGGAATATGCAGGTGCTTTCGGGTGCAGGTAATATTTTGTTTTTCAACATGGCTGCTACTTGCAGAGATGTGTTATATTTCTAAATAATCCTTGAATCTATACATGTAAGATATTGGCATGTTTTTTAATGTAAATTCTTCTTCAGTTAAAAAGTTTAAACAAAAAAATAAAAACTTGCAAGTAATACAGACATTATTGAAATGAAAAAAAAAATCGGGGAAAAAAAAGGCTTTTCAATACTTTAAGGAGGCCCCCAAAATGAGTTGACTTTACATAAATGGAGACACAGAGAAAGGGAGACTTTACATAAATGGAGACACAATGGGAAAGAACAAGGTGACCACAGAGGAAAGCCAAAGAACAAATGCCAGGATCAATAAAGACCCAGGGTAAGTTTGTTAGGCGATCTGGCCAACTTGGGACTCTCTAGCCCAGAGCCTGCAAAAATCTTCACCTGGGTTTCACTTGGCAGCCAAAGCCCAAAATCTCAATTATAGTTGACTTTTAATTTTGCTTGTTGTGTTATTTTCTTATATACCCATCCCCTAGAACAGTGGTTCTCAAACTTGAGTATGCCTCAGAATCACCAGGAGGGCTTGTCAATACATAGATTCTTGGGCTCTGCACAGAGTTTCTTATTTAGTAGGCCTGTGGTGGTGGTCTGAGAATTTCCTTTTCTAACAGATTTCCAAGGTGGTGTTGATGCTGTGTATCTAGAAACCTTTGAGAGCCATTGCCTAGAAGAATATTTTTTTCCCTTTCTTCCTTGATCTAGCTCAACCTTACTTTTATGACTCAAAAGAAAATCAATACATTTCCAGATGATGGGAACTTAAAGATTGGTTAATCTCACCCCTGTCAAGTCTTGATCACCTAGCTTACAATGACACAGTTCCTTTCTCCTGTTTTCTGTTTATTTAATTTTTATTAATGCCTCAAGACCTATTTCCAATTGCTTAAGGCTTCCACCATTGGAGCAGACTTTAGTGATTCCTCCCTCTGAATGTCTGCAGCACATATCATAGATGCACAGACAACACTGAACACATGACCTTTGTAGAATTTGTCTGCATATCCTTCCTGTCACCAATTATGTTGTCTATATACCAATCACACAAACACTCCCCAACACACACACACACACACACACACACACACATGCACTTGCAGACACAAGTTTTTCTTGATCTTTACTTGTGTTTCTATTGGGTGCCAGTCACATGGTTAGTCACATAGCTTATGACACTTTAATTTTTTGCAATAGCTTTTAATAACACTTTAGCTTTACATTTTCCCCAGTGCTGGGCAGACTGACTTTTTTCTAGTAGGTGTTAGCTACGAGAGGGTAGAGGCTATTTTGTGTTTACGTTGCATCCCCAAAACCTAGCAGAGTGTCTGGCACATGTTTTATGCTTGAGAGATATTTATAGAATGAATAATGCAGTCGATTTTTGCCACAGAAGTGTTGAATATAAAATATACCTCTAAACTTAAAACTAGTAGGTGATATTGGAGTTCAGTGCTAATTTAAACAAGAATTTAAATTGCTTTTCTATTCAAGTCAAATCGTATAATGCCATTGAGAGTACAACTACAGCTCAGCCAAGCATCATTATTTCATTATTTCAATTTTCCAAAATGCAACTACCACTTTAATGTTAAGGACCAGATTTAATCCTTATGTAAGCTTCTGGTTTCAGTCATACAATTCTCCTACCATCCATCCTCCCCCAGTCATTTTATCCTTTAGAATTATATTTTTGAGTGCTTTACAGGAGAAAAAAAGTCAAAAGTAACTCTTGCGTTGGTGCATAAATGCTTCACTTTTATGGATGAGGCAGCAGCTTGTTGACAGTATGAAAATAGAACTAGTAAGAGCAGAGCTTCCAGATGCCACATATGATAACTTAATACATGAAGCAACTAGGTGGATGTTATTTTAGATTATGTTCTGCTATTCTTTGTTTTCTCTTTTCATTATCTGTAACACCTACTCCATGTTTCAATGCTAATATAAGATTCAGTAGGCTAACTATCAAGCAACTATAAGATATCAGCATTAATTCATTTGATTCACAACTATTTATTGAATGTCTAATATGTACCAGGCACCATTCCATGTGTTGGAGATACAGTATTGAAAAAGATACACAAAATCCTCTCATCGTGAAACTTATATTCTAGCAAAGGAATATACAAACAATTGAATACAACTACACATAAATACATACATAACTAAATAACTTCAGGTGATGACATATGTTATAAGGAAAAAAGGATCAGTGACAGAGAAGGTTGAGATGAACTACTCTAGGTTATGTGGACAAATATAGCCTCTCTGTAAAGGTATAATAACATTTTATCTGAGAAGTAAGTGTTGAGAAAACTCCACCATGTGAAATGTATGCAAAGGAAAAGAGCAAACGTGAAATCACCCATGAAGACATCACGAGAGATTACAGGGTGTTTTACTCTAACGTTACTGTTGAATTTCTAAAAACTTTGCTTTATCACAAATAAAGATAAAAAATAATTACTTAATGGAGAAAGAAGTGAGGGCCTAAAACATTTTAGACCCATAGCAACTGAGTTCTTTTTCAATAGAATTCCAATAATTAAGGTGTTTCTTATACACTCATTAGGGATGGCATTCAAAATAATTAATAGCCAATCAGAATGGACACTGGCAGGGATGCTGCCTGGAAGTTAGCTTTAGTTGTATTGCTATAAACATAACATCAATAAGTAAATATAGCACTATCTGGAAATAGCTCTCTGTAAACGAATAACAGCCTTTTGCATTCTATCAGAATCAGAGTTACTACCACCAGCCCCATAATTTTAATAGCTCTTTGTTACACGTATTGTTCACTGCCATAAAACATAAAAGCATCTAACAGAAAAACACAAATTAAAGGTTGCCCCATTTCCTATACACAGTACTAGGTCCCCAACTCAATCATAGCTCCAGATGGAAATTTCAATATTAGTTTGGATATTGCAAATTGTATTTTCTAAGTAATCAGTTACATTGTCACCATTTGCTATGGTGTGAATATCTTCCCCAAATGCATGTGTTGGAAACGAAATTCCCAGTGCAGCAGTGTTGGGAGGTGAGGTCAAGTAACAGGTGACTGGGTCACGAGCACAGAGCTTATGAATGGATCAATGCCATTATTGAAAGAGTGAGTTTTTATTATCATAGAGTGAATTACTATAAAAGGCAATGTGTCCCTCATGCTTTCTCTCTGTCTTCTGTCCTTCTGCCATGAGATGACACTCACCAGATACCAGCAACATGTTCTTAAAATTCCCAGCCTCAAGAAACTTGAGCCAAATAAACCTCTTTATGAATTACCCCGTTTTTGGTATTCTTTTATAGAAACTGAAATGAACTAAGACACTGTATTAGTCAGTTTTCATGCTGCTATAAAGAAATACCTGAGACTAGTTAATTTATTAAAAAAAAAAAAAAGTTTTAATTGACTCACAGTTACACATGGCTGGGGAGGCCTCAGGAGACTTACGATCATGATGGAAGGCAAAGGGAAAGCAGGCACTTTGTACACAAGGCTGCAGGAGATTCAGAGAGAGAGAGAGAGAGAGAGAGAAGGAGCAAAAAGGAGGAACTGCCAAATATCTCTTGTCCTCACATTTTAAAAGCAATTATGCCTTCCAACAGTTCCCCAAAGTCTTAACTCACTCTAGCATTAACTCAAAAGTCCAAGTCTTCCAACAGTCCCCCAAAGTCTTAACTCATTCCAGCATTAATTCAAAAGTCCAGGTCTTCCAACAGTCCCCCAAAGTCTTAACTCATTCCAACATTAACTCAAAAGTCCAAGTCCAAAGTCTCATCTGAGACAAAGTAAGTCCCTTCTGCCTATGAGCCTGTAAAATCAAAAACAAGTTAGTTACATTCCAAGATACGATGGAGGGTACAGGCATCAGATAAGTTCTCCCATTTCAAATGGGAGAAATTTGCCAAAACAAAGAAGATACAGGCCCCATACATACAAGGCCAAAATCCAGGCAGGCACTCATTAAATCTTAATGCTCCAAAATAATCTTCTTTGACTCCATATCTCACATCCAGGGCATACTGATACAAAGGGTGGCCTCCCAAGGCCTTGGGCACCTTTGCCCTATGACTTTGCAGGGTTCAGTTTCCACAGCTGCTCTCTTGGCCTGGTGTTGAGTGCCTGCAGCTTTTCTAGATGCATAGTCCAACCTTACATTTCCCTTCTGCACTGCCCTAGCAGAGCGGGTTCTACCACTACAGCAGACTTCTTCCTGGACATCTAAGAGGAGTTTCCATACTTCCTCTGAAATCTAGGCAGAGGTTCCAAAAGCTCAACTCTTCTTTTCTGTGCACCTACAATCCCAACATCATGCGGAAGCCACCAATGCTTGAGGCTTTCACCCTCAGAAGCAACAGCTCAAGCTGTACCTTAGTCCCTTTTAGCCATGGCTGGAGCTGCAGAGGCTGGGACAGAGACTGTCCTGAGGCTGCACAGAACAGGGATGCCTTGGGCCCGACCCATGAAACCAGTTTCCCTTTCAGGCCTCCTGCCCTATGATGGGAAGCTCTGCTTTGAAGATCTCTAACATGTCCTGGAGAAATTTTCCCCATTGTCTTGGCTATTAACATTCCACTTCCCATTTCTTCTGCAAATTTCCACAGCTGGCTTGAATTTCTCCCCAGAAAATGGAATTTTCTTTTCTATTTTAAGGTCAGGTTGCAAATTTTTCAAACTTTTTCACTCTGCTTCCCTTTTAAACATAAGTTTCAATTTCAGATCATCTCTCTCAAATTCAAAGTTCTACAGATCTCTAGGGCAGGGGCAAAATGCTGCCAGCCTCTCTGCTAAAGAATAGCAAGAGTGACCTTTGCTCCAGTTCCCAATAAGTTCTTAATCTTCATCTGAGACCACCTCAAAGATCCCAGTCATTGTCCATATCACTATCAGCATTTTGGTTAAAACAATTCAACAAGTCTCTAGGAAGTTCCAAACTTTTCCACATTTTCCTATCTTCTTCTGAGCCCTTGAAATTGTTCCAACCTCTGCCCAGTTACCCAGTTCCAAAGTCACTTCCACATTTTCAGGTTATCTTCTTAGCAGCACCCCACTCTCTGCTGGGGTGCCAGTTTCCTGTACTACTCTGTTCTAACACTGCTATAAAGAAATACCTGAGACTGGGTAATTTATCAGGGAAAGGGGTTTAATTGACTTACAGTTCTGAATGGCTGGGGAGGCCTCAGGAAACTTACAGCTATGGCAGACAAAGAAAGGGAAGCAGGCAGTTCCTTCACAAAGTGGCAGGAGAGAGAGAGAGAACAAAAGAAGAACTTCCAAACACTTATAAAACCATTAGATCTTGTGAGTACTCAATCACTATTATGAGAATTACCTCCCACCAAGTCCTTCCTTTGACATTTGGGGATTACAATTTCAGAGGAGATTTGGGTGGAGACACAAAGCCAAACCATATCAGAGACCCACCATTATTGCCAATTTTGTTATCATATCTCATTATTTATTCATTTTACAGATGTTTATTGAATCCCTACTGGTGATCGGCTCTGTTCTGGGAACCAGGGTTGCAATAGGGAACACAACATACTGAATGCCCTGTCCTTATAAAGCCTGTATGGAAACAAGAAAGAACAACAGTGAACAAGATACACAGGTGAAATTCAAAGCATTTTCTGTCATGATAAGAAAAATAAGTAAATAAGAGAATGGGAGTATGAAATGTTGGTGGGAGATTAAAATTTTAGATAGAATGGTCTTAAGAAAAGGGTGAATTTGCAATCAAGACCCGCAAGGAGATGAAGAATCTAGTTGCATATATGTTTGTAGAGGGAGCTTTCCAAGCAGAAAAAAAAAAAGAAAGAAAAAAAAAATGACAAGTGTTTCACTGAGGTAGGAGTGAGACAAGCATATCAGCTTATAAAGGACGCCAGTGAAGACCAAGCTAAGTACACAGGGATGAGGCCAGTGAGAGACAACTCGATGCAAAAGAGGAACAAATCATCCATGCCTTGGAGGACATAACAAATCCTTTAGCTTTTGCTCTGAGTAAAACAGGGAGCCACTGAAAGTTCTGGCTTTAACAGTGTTATAACAGCATTATAACCTTATAGAAACATTGCCTTGTAACAGGATGACTATGGATATAACTTTGTGCATTTTGTAATCATTAGTGTATTTCTATCTCCACTTCCTTTCCTTTGAAAGAATCTTTGTCATCATAAAGAAATTTATATATCTTCTTGAATCTTTCTACACTCCCAAAATATAATCCTTGGGGTAGCTGTGGTTTCCAAGTCTGTACTTTAAAAGATATCATTTGAATAAAGAATCTCATACATCCAATCCCATTTCCTTCTTGATTGAAGCATTTCTTATTCACCAGGCGTTATGCCAACTATTTAAGGAAACACTTGATCCAGGCAAGAATTCTCAGTAACACACAAATTCTAACTAAAAATTCTAAATGCCTAGTCTTTTAAGATTCCTTTCAAGATACAGATTTTAGAGAGAGATAAAAATTCTAAAAATTGAAAAAGGTACCCTTCAAATATCACAAACATTGGTGAATTTTTTTCTGGAGTCAGTGTAAATGAGATCTGTCTGCGAGAGGCATGAAGGATGGATTTGCTCTTCCTACAGGTTGGTCTCCTTGGAAGTAACCTGAAAAGACCTAGCCAAGGAGCAACCCTATAAAAATAGAACAGAAA
This sequence comes from Theropithecus gelada, assembly GCF_003255815.1. NCBI lineage: Eukaryota > Metazoa > Chordata > Mammalia > Primates > Cercopithecidae > Theropithecus > Theropithecus gelada. The sequence goes on from NC_037675.1 coordinate 88,575,324, forward strand.
CAATATGAGACATGGAAGGAAACTTAACTGAAATAAACAATAACAACAACAATAATAATAATTCTATGGAGAAAATAGGAATTTTGATTTACTAAAAAAACTAGTTAGATATGTCCTGAAATTTCCAAGATAAAGAAAAAGAATTCAAAATACAGTCAGTCAGGAAAAGCTCCTTCTTTTTGAGACGGAGTCTTGCTCTGTCACCAGGTTGGAGCACACTGGCGCGATCTCGGCTCACTGCAACCTCTACCTCCTGGGTTCAAGTGATTCTCCTGCCTCAGCCTCCCGAGTAGCTGGGATTACAGGTGTCTGCCACCACTCCTGGCTAATTTTTTGTATTTGGTAGAGACAGGGTTTCACCGAGTTGGCCAGGATGACCTCGATCTCCTGACTTCATGATCTGCCATGCTTGGCCTCCCAAAGTGCTGGGATTACAGGCATGAGCCACTGCACCTAGCCGAAGAGCTCCTTTTATGCAGTTAAAAGTAGAGAGTGGTTTTTATATTTCTTTTCAATTCTAAACAATAGAAGAAGTTAGCATAGAGTATAGTGAGAAAAGTAGCCAGTGAATTTGTCCTTCCTATGTGAGATGAGTGAATATTTCAGACAAGTAAAAGTTCAGAAAGTAGGCCATTCTTGTAGCATTCTGGCAAGTGGGGCAGGGGAGACATGAGATTTAAGTAACTTTACCTTAATAAGAGATTAATAAAACAGCTTCTATGCAAGTGTTGGTATAGAATAACTGCTGGAATGTAACGAAACCAGATAAACATAGAATTTAGATAAAATACAGTTATAAAACTTAATTCAGTATTAAGTCTGTGTCATGTCTAAAAGACATTTCTATGTCTAATGTGAAAAACACCCTTATCTCTGCTTTCAAACCTCACATAACCCAAATACCTATACCTAACAAATGAGGCACAATCATAAAAGTACAGAAAACTCTCACTTTTGAGTTTAGGTTGATAGTAAATAAAGCCCTAGCAAATCAAATTCAGCATATTATTGAAGTAACACATTGCAAACAAGCAGTATTCATTACAAGAATGCAAGAATCATTTAATGTTTACAAAATCTAATAAAAGTCTAACTTGATTAGATCAAAAGTAAAAAGAGAATAATTTTATCCTTTCAAGAGATCCTACAGTGTTTAGTAGAATTCAGAATCTAGGCCTGATCAAATGTATACAAATAAATAATAGAGCTAACGTTCTCAACATAATAAAAAATAGTTGTGTCAAGCTACCAATCAGCACTATTCTCAATGGCTCAATAACGTGGAGTCAAGAGATATTGACTAAGCTTTGCCTAGAATCTGAGTACATAAGACAGAGTCAAAGAAGATGGGCTCTGTCTTTCATGGAGTTTACATGAATTGGAAGGTGCGTTTTGAATAAATACCCAATATGAAGTAAGGAACCTAGTTGTGTGTTTATGTGTAGGGAGAACATTTCAGACATAAGTTGAGAGCAGCGAGGTAGAACCAACAACTGAATGAAACACCAGTCATTATGAATTAAGTCAGAGGCAAGGCTTCTATCACTTCTACCACTTTCTATCACTACTATTGGTCAGTGCCCTGAAAATTTTAGTAATGGCAATTGAAGGAGAAGGACAAGGAAGAGGAGGAGAAGGAGGAGAAGAAATATAGTAATAAAAATTTTAAAATGGAAGAAAATTATAATGACTTGCCAATTATATCATTAGACCAAAAAGAAAGCTATCAAAATTTGTTTGAGTGTTTGGGTAGATAGGGAGTTTTAAATAAACATTTCAAAAAATTAATGTACTTTGTGAACCAGCCATTCAAAAAAAAAAAACACTACAAAGCTTAATGGAAAATAAATACCTTTTTGAATGCTAACTACATTACAAAATACTTAGGAATGAACTTAGAAAGTTTAGCAAACCACTAGGAGAAAATCTATGGAACATTATTAAGGGACATAGAAATAACCTTAATAGACAAAAATGAATAAATAAATAATTCCCTGAAGAAACTATATAAGGGTATATAAGAATTCAGAACACTAGGATATTTCAGACTTGGGATTTAGATGTTACAAAAACTGGTGGAGGAAGAGAAATTCATAAGGTGATAGAAAAAATAATAAAAAATAAAAATAACTGATTTTTAAAGCATACACAGACCTCAAGAGCATGTAGAAACAGTTTCTGATCCCTGAAATCACTTCTTTTCTAAGGCAATAAGAGAAAAATAATGCCACAAATTCGCTTTGTAATCTTTTCTGTAATAATAGGATTTCGCAAAAGTATTTGCAGTTTGTGCCATTGAAAGTAATGGCAAAAACGCAGTTACTTTAGCACCAACCTATAGGTTTTACTCTGCATATTGAACACAAATCTTTACTGTGGGAATCTTAGTTCCCTGGGTTTCTATTGGGAAATAATGTGGGACAGGTGAAAGATCATGTGTTTTTATGTTTCAAAACTTGGAATCAAATTTCAAAAATAAGTTGGTATATATATTATCTTGGGAAAATTAACATTTCATGTCTTCAATGTCCTCATCAGGATAATTATGCTAATTATACCTAATTTCAAGTATATAAAACATGAAGTTCATTTACAAATTAGAAAATTCAGCCAGTTCCTTGCAATTTCTAATCGAAATGTTACTGTCTCCACTTTGTTTAAGTGCTTTAGTCATTCCTATATGTGTCTATGCCAGTTATTCTTAGTTGATACTCAGTACTATCTCTGCCCTTTAAGTTAGGCTTGGCATTATGGGAGCTAAAAGCCTTGAAACTATTTAGCAAATTCTTTTGCCAGCAGAGTTATATTTAAACGGCATCAATGAGAAACATCCAGTGATATTTTGAAGATGGAAAAGGAGGGACTGTTTCCCCCTGTGGCAATACATAGACATGCAGGCAGTGGCTCACATGAAGTTTGACTTTACTTCCAGTTAAGGCACCTTAGGTATCACAGTGGGCTGAAAATGCATGTAAGCAGCTCCTGTGGTTCTAAAAATTCCTATTTCCTTAGAAATAGAAGCAATTTTCCTTGACCTTTACAAAACCAAATAAATATTGTTTGAGTAAGGTATTAGCAGTATCATGTCGCTTCTTTTAAAACCCTATTCTCAATTGTAATTGTTCAAAAATAATTTTAAACTATTACTTTTTAAAATATATTAACCTAGATTAGTCTGATATTTAACTTCTCTGCATTCGATGATGACAATTCTATGCTTTGAACTTGCTCCTCTCTTAATATCCCTCAGGCTATGACTCTGAACTTCTTCAGCTTTGCTGGTTATAATTTCCTCATTACCTCTCCTGTTTTTTTTTAATCCTCTTTTTTAAAGGTATCATACACATTTCAGTTTTCTCAGCCTCCTACCAAAGAGGAGCTATACTCAACTTGAATTGCTGCCAAGTTTAGTGAAGTCTCCCAACTCGATGATTTTAAGCAATTAAAGAGAGAGATGTAAATATCCACATCTGCCAATCAATTGATTTTTTTTTAATGTTCTGGTATATTTTGCAGATTTGATGGGTGAAGTTTTTCTCTCCCCACAGACTGCAGCTGTGAATTTGCAACTTTTGAATTTCTGTTCATTTGCCATTTGAAAAAAATTGTTTGGAAAAATTAAAACTTTTTATGCTGAAAAAAAAAATCAGTCAGCATTCTTTATAAGTACCATATAAGGCAAGCATATGGCAGGAGAAAGACCAGTGATCTGGTTGATATGAACTGATTCCAAAGGGCTTTAAACCATATTCCATACAACTATTTCCTCACTCTGACACCTGCATGGGTGGAATTGGCCATAAAATTGGAAGTACCCAAAAGCAATGAAATTCTAATGTCTTAGGAAAAGCCCCTTTATGCATCATATTTTTGCACGTTCAATTGTATACTGCAAATTTACATACATGTCTATACTTGAGTACTTCTACTTATTACTATTTTGCAAACAAGTGTATTTTATTTTTGTGGCCTAAAAAACCAAACTTCTGTAGACTCTTACTTGGATCTGGTTATTTACAAATTTTTCTCATGTGAAGCATTGTTTCATTAAACATGTTTTTGTTCAGCACATGCAATGTGATGGTGTCTAGAACAAGATGCAATCCCTGACTCAAATTGCTGATATTTCATGTTGTAATTCACCTGTCTCACAAGTGCTATATTTATTCACCTTTATGTGGTTTACCATCACCATTTTCTACCTTCAAAGAACATATTTTGGGGTCACTGTAATAGAATCTCAAGATGGAGACAGGAGCTAAAGCATCTATGTTAGGAGTGCCTTAACATTCTTCAGGTGGAAATGAAAACTAAAGAGAAGTGGTCCAAGGGAAGATGGGGAAAAAAACAGGTTAGTCACAAACCTAATAGTTTAGGTTATTCAAATATTGTTGAACAGCTGAAAAATAACAGCTACAAAAGAGGTTTTAAGCTGTAAAACACATCAAAAATCACCGATAAGATCCAATCTACTAGCAGAAAATAATGCAACAAATTCTGTGTCCAATTCTAAAAAGCAGCTCCTGTTTTTTCTTTCCATAAAATCATAATATCCTGTTGCAGAAAATATTCCAATAGGGAAAGATAAGACAATTAGAAGATGAAACAAGCTAGTTAACATCCTTTTCGCACCTTTGTGATGGTTAATATTGAATGTCAACTGGATTGGATTGAAAGATGCAAGTATTATTCCTGGGTCTGTCTGTGAGGATGTTGCCAAAGGAGATTAACATTTGTGTCAGTGGATTGGGAGAGGCAGCCCCACCTGCAATCTTGGTGTGCACAATCTAATCAGCTGCCAGTGCAGCTAGAATAAAAGCAGACAGAAGAACATGGAAGGAATAGACTGGTTAAGTCTTCTGGCCTCCATCTTTCTCCTGTGCTGGATGCTTCCTGCCTTGAAACATCAAACTCCAAGTTCTTCAGCTTTTGGGTTCTTGGACCTAATACACCAGTGGTTTGCCAGGGGCTCTCGGGCCTTCAGTTAGGGTCTGAAGGCTGCACTTTCAGCATCCCTACTTTTGAAGTTTTAGGACTCAGACGGGCTTCCTTGCTCCTCAGTTTGCAGACGGCCTATTGTGAGACTTCACTTTGTGACTGTGTAAATCAATACTCCTTAATAAACTCCCCTTCATATATACATCTATCTTATTAGTCCTGTCCCTCTAGAGAACTCTGACTAATACAACCTTCTTACTATGTATGAGAGAGAGAAGATGCTGAGGGACTGGCTACAGATGCACCCTCATTTGCCTGTATCTAAGGTTATCACACAAACTGTAGGAATGAGGTGTCTATTGTGATATAGTTTGGATCTGTATTCCCACCCAAATCTCATGTTGAAATGTAATTCCCAGTGCTGGAGGTGGGGCCTGGTGGGAGGTGATTAGATCATGGGGGTATGGTTTAGCACCATCCCCCTAGTGCTGTTCTCATGATAGAGTTCTCAGGAAATCTAGTTGTTTAAAAGTGTGTGGCACCTCCAACCTCCTCTCTCTTTCTTCCTCCTGCTCTGGCCATAGCCTGCTTCCCCTTCACCTTCCATCATGACGGTAAGTTTCCTGAGACCTCACCAGAAGCCAAGCAGATGCCAGCATCATGCTTCCTGTACAGCCTGCAGAACCGTGAGTCAATTACACCTCTTTTCTTTCTAAATTACCCAGCCTCGGGTATTTCTCTATAACAATGCAAGAACAAGCAGTACACATAACCAGAAAATGCCTTTACACATGGAAAGAAATTGCCTGTAGGTAGAGAATCAAGGGACTCAAGGAAAGAGATAAGAAGCTTTATCAGCAGAATAACCACACAATCAGCAATCCTGATGGAGAAACTGACAATAATCGGGTAAATATTTCCATGAAGCTGAAGAAGAGGACAGAATAATGAATCTCAGGAGGGAAAACGAGGGCTGCCCTGTAATACTGCCAGAGTAGAAGGAACAACAGAGGGCACAGAAGCAGCTATTAAGTTTGATGACTGCAGAGAGAGAAAGCAATGGGCTTGGAAGTTTGGACACAGAGCTAGACTCCTGTTCCACAGGAGGAATAAATTCTTTCCAACACAGGATTGCTTGTTTCATTTGTTTTTGTAGCCTGCAAATAAAACATTCCATATGTTTCTGATAGTGAGTGAAATGGAGGGGAAAATAAAACATCCTACTTTAAAAGTGGGATCCAAATGTTCTCAAATGTCTCCTTCCATGGAAGGGTATTCTATCACAGTCTCTAGAAATATTAGGACTGACGAGGTGCACAACTCATAAAGAATTTCTACAGGTATCTAAGCAATATAATTATTTTCTGAAGCTTATCTAAACTTTTCTTTTTTTTTTTTTTTTTGTATGGGGAAGCATAATTTTAAAAAGTTATTTGAAAATTGATTGCATGCAATGTTCAATTTAAGAATTGTGATGACTAACACTTCTCATTAGTATGTGAAAATGCAAATTTCAGATAACACCAACAGACTTATGCTTAGGACATAAATAAAATCGAAAACAGGGAAATGCTGAGACATCAAAAAAGTGCCCCATGTAGTAATTTTCCTTCCCCTTCAACTATTTTGTTTTCTTATTTGAGTAAAAAACCGTTATTGCCAATAATTGGGGAGACAGGCTGTATTATATTTTAATGTGTTTTTAAAATTTTTATTTTAGCTAAAGATATTGCAAGCCACTTTCTACTCCAAGATTGGCTAAGTCCTAACTCATGCCTTATTCTCATTTTTATGGATTGCAATTTTATATGTAAATAACTTATTTAAAAATATTTTGGTACATGGTGTGTGGGAAGGCCCTGACTTGATTTTTTCCAAGTAGCAAAATTGAAATCATCTATCCCTTTACTAATGGTTTTCAATGGTTCTCTAAGGACCTCAGATGGAAGTTAATTATTTCAGGGAGCATTTCCAGACTGCTGCTGTTGATACACCAATCTGGCTGTTGATTCTTGAGTCTTCACTATCTGTTGCCTGGGCCGCAATGCAGTGGCGCAATCTTGGCTCACTGCTACCTCTGCCTCCCGGGTCCCGGTTCAAGCAATTCTCCTGCCTCAGCCTCTTTAGTAGCTAGGATTACAGGCACCTGCCACCACACCCAGCTAATCTTTGTATTTTTAGTAGAGATGGGGTTTCACCATGTTGGCCAAGCTGGTCTGGAACTCCTGACCTCAGGTGAATCACCTGCCTCAGCCTCCCACAGTGTTGGGATTACAGGCATGAGCCACTGCACGCAGACTTTATTCACCATCTTTTTATAATGCTTTTAAGCAGTTCACTTAAAAAGTCTCACTACATTGTCTTTACAATGTTTTATCTTAGCTATATATTACTTCAAAGGTCTGATAAAAATATTTTGTCCAATTTTAAAATATTACATGGCAATACAATAATTAAATTAAAATTTGTGACTGACTAGAGAATACTGATAAAATTAAATGCTGTAGCCAGGCTGGTCTCCTATGGCTCCCAGTATAGCCAGAAACATTTCACTTAGGTTTCACTCTGTCTTGGACATTCTTCCCGCAGATATTGACAAATCTTGTTCCCTCTGTAGTCTCAGTTTTCTCTGACCACCTATTATCAAATAGCACTACCCCCTCCACTCCAACGTCTTGGTCGGCTTTATTTTTTTTTGCATATCAATTATTACTGACATTTCTGTTATACAATTATTCATTTATTTTTTGTTTTTCCTGAAAGAACTCAACCTCCATGAAAAAGAGGAATTTTGTCCATTTATGGCTAATTCCTCAGCTCCCACAATAGTGCCTGGCACATTAAAAAAAAAAAATATATATATATATATATACACACACACACACACACACACACACACACATATATATATATATTTGAGACAGAGTCTCACTCTGTTGCCCAGGCTGGAGTGCAGTGGCACAATCTCAGCTCACTGCAGCCTCTGCTTTCCAGCTTCAAGTGATTCTCCCACCTCAGCCTCCCAAGTGGCTGGGGCTACAGGCATACGCCACCATGCCTGGTTAATTTTTGTATTTTTAGTAGAGAGAGGGTTTCACCATGTTGGCCAGGATGGTCTCGAACTCCCGGGCTCAAGTGATCTGCCTGTGTTGGCTTCCCAAAGTGCTAGGATTACAGGTGACAGCCACCGTGCCCGGCCGAAAGTTCTTAATAAATATATATTCTGAACTTGAATGCTCCCTAGATTCACTGGATTGTGATTCCTAAATGAGGTCACTTTAGTCGTCAGATCCACAGCCTCCACATTTAAAACAGCAATTCTCTAGATCATTCCTAATTTTCTCTGCATGGGTATATGAAGTGGGCAGTTGCTTCACATTTAACTATTCACTGCCTGCAACTCGAATATCCTCCATTCCATGTAACTCTCCCGTAGGTCTTTGGGGTCTATGCCTGAAATGACCACACTTAACCAAGAATAGATTTTTCCCTAAGAGTGTTTCCAAGAGCCCTTCCTGAATTTCAAACAATAAACATAATGTTTATGAAGCAGCATCAGAAATCATGCTGGAAATATCCTGTTAATAAATCATCTCTTTTGATCTTCACAACAGTCCTACAAGGTATGTTGCATCAATTCCTACATTATTAGATGGAAAATCAGAGAGTTGAAATAAGTGGTTCAAGTTGACATAATTAGCATGGAGCTTGTCCAAGATTTGGACATAATGAAGAAAGTTCAAAGACAGATGTTTTTCTATTTTCTCTTTCTCTCTCTCTTGTCTCTTTCTCTCTCTTTGTAAAAGAGCTGTTAACCACAATTAGCCAAAAGTTTGAGGGCACAGCCAGCAGGACTACCCTAACTTTTGACACCAACTGAAAGTTCAGGAAGTTCCTCAAATGACCCATTTACTAGAAGGATTCTCAGACCTCACTGAAGTCTATTATACTCACAGTTACAGTGCATTACGGAAAATAGTACAGAATAAAATCAGCCAAAGGAAGAGACACCTAGGTTAGAGTCTGAGAGGGCTTCACACATGAGTATTCGCTTGTCTTCCACCATGGAATTAGGATACATTATTTTCCCAACATTGATGTGTGACACTATTTAAAGAGTATTGCCAACCAGAAAAACTCTGGAGCTTCCATGTGCAGAGATTTCACTGGAGTTCCCTGACATGGGCATGACTGATTGATTGCCCACATGGTGAATTATATTGTATGATCCAAAGCTCCTACTTTAAATCACATAGGAGCTCTTTGTGGTGTGGTTAGGCCTCCTCCTAATATTATCAGGTCTTACGGGCTCCACCCTGAGCTCCTGTGCATCAAGCCCCTTCCCTAAACAAAGGTGCTTTTATCAGACATGAAACGATCTCCTAGAAGTTCAGGGCAATTGCGAGACCTCTCTTTGAGCAAGGCCAAATTCTTTACTACACAGAACCGGATTCATTTACGCAGCTTTCAACATCTTTTAAAGACAATATGGCCCATTTTAATGACTAGGGTGCTTTGCCAAATTGTACAAACAAACTTAAACTTGTAGACTCAGAGAAGTCCTGCAACAGACTGGAGGCAGGGTGACACACACACAGGGACCATGGATTTGATCATCACATCAGCTGTTACACCAAGCACCGTGCTCCATCTTTCAAAGCTTGTTATAGGCTTGGCAGGTTTTTATAGTTACTAAGCTGAGAAAAAGCTCAGATGACAGCAAAAGTGAAACATCAGGACTGTAAACTACTAATTGCCAATTCCATATGTTTGCAAGGCAGACAACAGGGAGGAATATCAGTGGTGAGAGAATGCTGAAGTTTGTGCTTACATAGCTAGTAGAAAAATAAAATTATGTAAAATCAGTCTTCTCTCTAATTCTGTCCCCATCCTCAAATCAAGAATCCTTAATGTAAAGATTAAGGAGCCCTGAATTTAAATCCTCAGTCTTTCAAGCATTTGTTCTATAGGTTTATGTAACCTACCTCACCCTGTCTCTATGCTTTGGGAATATGAGAATGATAGGTAAAGTAATACTATGCATTATAAAAATGATTGACTTATACTCTTCACCAGCCACATGCTTGTTGTTCAACATGTTGTCAAATCTTTTTGATTCTGTTTTTCCTTTTTCTTTTCTTTTTTCTTTTTCTTTCTTTTTTTTTTTTTTTTTTTTTGAGATGGGATTTCGCTCTCGTTGCCTAGGCTGGAGTGCAATGGAGCCATCTCAGCTCACTGCAACCTCCGCCTCCCAGGTTCAAGCAATTCTCCTGCCTCAGCCTTCCAAGTAGCTGGGATTACAGGCATGCTCCACCTGGCTAGTTTTTTGTATTTTTAGTAGAGACGGAGTTTCACCATGTTGGTCAGGCTGATCTCGAACTCCTGACCTCAGCTGATCTGCCCGCCTCGGCCTCCCAAAATGCTGGGATTACAGGTGTGAGTCACCATGCCGGCTGAACCTGTTTTTCTATAATGTCCCAAACTTGTAAGGTCTTCATCACAGAATAAGTGTTCAATGTATGTTTTCTACTATTATTTTCACTAAAGCATTGGGATGAAGTGAAAACCAGTTGGTTAAATCACACTGTAAACATCCTGCAAATAGTGTCTTTTGAGCCTCACAATTCTGCCAGGTATGGTGTATCGTTTCCTGTATTATTAGATGGAGAATCAGAGCTTTTACACCTGTTAAATACATCTAATCCAAAATGGTTTACTGTCTGCTGAGTTTAAAGTCTGCCAGAAATGTTCTCAGTCATAGGTGGGAATTGAACAGTGAGAACACTTGGACACAGGAAGGGGAACATCACATACCAGGGCCTGTTGTGGAGTGGGGGAAGGGGGGAGAGATAGCATTAGGAGATATACCTAATGTAAATGACGAGTTAATGGGTGCAGCACACCAACATGGCACATGTATGCATATGTAACAAACCTGCACGTTGTGCACAGGTACCCTAGAACTTAAAGTATAATAAAAAAGAAACAAAAAAAGAAAAAGAAAAAAAAATCAGCCAGAAATACTACTACAGATTTTTTGAGAAACAGTTTTTGAAGTAAATATCAAAGTGTCCTTATCACCAGCTAGTGTAAACCAAAAAGATAGCAAGAATTTGAAAAAAAAAAAAAAAAAAGAACAATCCATAGAAATGCAGGTGTAACGAATGGTTCATAGTACTGCCCCTTTTCTAATATTCCCAGTGGTTTCCATGGTGGTGGGTCTCAATGAGAAGGAAAAAGAATGTTACATTCTTGTTTTCTTAATAACTGAATAGGGAACCATTAGAATTTTTGTTTACTCCATGAAGAAGATAGAATTAAGAATACAATGTAGTTAAAGAGGGATTACACAGAGGTAGTTAACCTTCTTAGAAAGTCATTTCCTTTTCTAAATCTGTTGCTCATTAGCTGCTGGGTTTTTTTTATTCTTAAATCTTCTCTTTTCTTTATTCCTTTTTTGGTGAAGATTTGTTGCTATAATCATTTCGCTAAACGCTCTGTAGTAAAGTAAAAGTAGAAATAGTCTGTTGGCAGAAATACATCATTAAATGTGTCTATTCATAAATATGAATAAGAAAAAAATAATAAATAATATGATATTGATGATAGATAATAAACTTAATTTAAATATTATCATACAAATTATATGTTATAGTGTATATATTTATAAATTTATATTGTTGTATAATAAATATTATGACTTTAATTTCTAATGAATATTTCATATATAATTCATACTATACCTATGCTAGCTCTGTAATTTTGCTCCTAGATAGTTTTGTTATCCACAATTTATAGAGACACAAAGATTCTGAGTGAAGAAATGATTTTTTGAGTCACCGACAGAAATTATAGAGTTAATATGTGAATCCTAGTCTCTGACATAAAAGTTCATAATCTTAACAACGTTCATGTTGGTGATGATTAAAGAGAAGCAAATCAACAATAGCTGCTATCATATCTTGAACACTTAACGTATGCCACAAATGCTAATACAGTATGCACTGTGCTAAATATTTTGCTTCCATTATCTGAGGAAATAGTCTCAGAGAAATCAAATGATTTCATCAAGTTTGTAATTAGGGACTTTCCAGTATATGCCAGACCTTAAGACTTTTCTTCAATTTAATGATCTATCTGTTACTTTGAAGAAACTGTGTACATTTCTGGTGACAAGATCCTTTCCTTGACCAAACTTTGACCAGGCTCCTCTGAGCTCGCTCTTTGACTGGGCCAACACTTGAGCTCCTTTGTTCTTTTTTATAGAGTCCAGCTGTGCCAAGAGTGCATCCTGGTAAGTGGGTTCAGCAAGGCCCAACCCTACCCTTAATATCTGATCATCCTCAATGTCTGATTGGGTTCCTCATCCGCCACCATCCCCCAGGTGATGTGTGATTACCTTGGCCTGCCTTCAGCAAGAATCCTGTTAGGTGGATTTAGGCAGAATCTCTCCTTATGTCTGATACGATCTTTTAATAATTTTCAATTCGCCAGATCCTTACTCTCTTTCCTGGCTATACATTTCTTGTTGTATTGAGAATTAAGTTTGAGTCTATCTATCTTGATACCCTCTTTTCCATTACAGTAGGTTTGTGTTGTTGTTTTCTGAATAAAATCTGTTTTTATTTTATTTAACTGTCCAGCTCTGATTTTTCTTTAACACTCTCAGGTGGGAAGTGTCAAGATTTTCACTATTATGAAAGATTAGAGGCCAAAATTAAAAAGACCTTAGTTCTATAATTAACAAGCCATGATTGTATTGCTGATCTGACACATTTATGACCAGCTTTGAGGGCTGAGTCAAGTTATTTGATTCCTCTATGCTTGGAATTTGTTGTCAATAAAGAAGTAAAGTAAATTTGTGTTAGAGTACATCTGTAAATGACATTCACTATATCACAATGTTGAGGAGTTTAGGCACACTTGTGCAATGGATGTTATCATTGCTCAGCTGCTTTGCTATCACGCAGTAGGATGAAAGCAGCATTTTATCTAAGAGAAATAGAAGAGCCAGAACCTGGAATCTGCCCTGACCTGATTTCTTGCAAAATTTCATTTGTTCTTATCTGAGTGTGTAATCTGGACCTCCATAAAGGCCTTATTAACATTGATTTCTTATCGATCTGTCATATGCCAATGTTCACTTGCAATGTACTTGACATTTGGCTATCATAAAAAAAAAAGGGAATTGGCAGAAATGTGTCAACTTAACTTTTGACCAAAACGCTATGTAATTGAACGGGAAAGCAATGTTAACATTATGCATCTGATTCCAGTTCATGTGCTCAATGGGCTAACATTTTAGAGCACCGACCCTTAAAATTCTAATGCATGTCGAATCGGTATGTAAATATCAGCAATTCTGGGGAGATTCGCAATGTACAGCCCTATGCTAATGAGCAATATCACAAGGAGCTGGAAGTTTTTCTTTTCCTCTGCGATATGAATTGGAAAATTGTAAAGCAGGTCAACTTACGAAGTTGTTAGGAGAATGTGAGCTGTTTGTTAATAGATGCACCTTGCCTAGACTATGTAGGACCTAGAATCATATACCAGTGACAATAAATAGCAGATGAATATTAATTCCTCTCACAGCCACTTACCTATCTCCAATGATAATAAAACCAAATTAAACAACATTAATTCCCAAATAATAAAACTCAGATATAGAGTTAACTAAGGAAAATATAAAACATGCACGCTTTATATTCAAGGGCAGAAAAGTGTTCTTATTCAGCCTATTTGGGAATCTCACAAGTTTAGAAATGAACATGTTCTCCTCTTTTCAAAAGCATGACTTGATGTTTGTCCTTGACCTTTATCTGTGAACAGACAAAAGCATCATTTAAAGTATGCTTTTTACTCATTGTCTTGTATTCAAAATACTTTCATTATAGAATGGCTGACACTCCTACTGGGAATCGTTGAGGAACTCATCCGGATCTAATCCATTCTAACGTGCTCTGGCCCCAGTGCTGTTATTTGTTCTGTGTAAAGTTTCTTAAGCTCTATGTACTATCAAATGGAATAAGACATAACTCATTCTTCTAAATGTTATTATGAGAACTAAACATAAAATGCTTTAGCAAACAGAAAGCACTGTGTAGACATAAGTAATACGATTAGCAGTATCATTCATTTATAGTTTGCAACACAATAAACAATGCTGCACCCCCAAAGTTTGAAAGGCATCTTGTCTTCGGTCAATGGAAGTATTCTGTAAAGGAGCTCCTCCACATTTAAATTATATTTTTAAAGCGGCCTATTAAAGTGTGGTTGAAAAGTTTACACTGCAGTTTCTCTTGCATATATGGATCTTTTCCTCTTGTAAAATCCCAGGGCATTTCAAATAAGGAAAGGTCATTTAGCTCATCTGGTCGATTATAGCTGTGATCCATTTCCCCAACAAGAAGCAAGGGAAACGTTTCTCTATGTGTATCAGAGAAAAAAACCCTTAGGCCATTAGGACTAAAGCATTGCATATGCCACAAGCACTAGACACCTAATTTCATCACAGACGATTGATGATTCTGCCATCCGGGCGGAATCAAGCCGGGGATACTGGGACTCAGTGCTTCAGTAGGCAGGCAGGTTCACTGCAGCCTTCATCCAGTTTAAAAAATATTTTATTGACACATAGAGCATTCAGAGTCATAAAAATATATCATGTTTATCACTGCTTTTATGGCATGCATAGATATGACACAGGGGCATTGAGCCATGCAGCATTAGACAAGCGTTTATTTCACCCTGAGCTGCTGGGAAGAATGCAGAGCTCAGCTTCTATCCCAGGAGTGGAGCCGATAGGACAGATTTCATCAGAAATAAGCCTTTAAGAAAAACACAAAAATCGATACAGACGCATATATTAGTGAAGTGTCCTGATTGGGTTTTCTATGTGTTAAACAAGCCTGTTCCTGATACATTAGTGCATTTCTGCCAAAGGCATTAGATTGCTAAACTGGAGATTTTGAAAACAATGATTATCTTTCATGGAGGTGGGAATACAGCCAGAAAATTCACCTTTAAGAACTTTAACTAACACCCTTAGTTTATGATTACATTATCACCCAGACTCTGATATATATTTTTACAGAGAGTGATTTCCTGAAGAATTATGATCCGAGACATTTGGTTTTTGAGTTACTGAGTGGACAGTTAAATGTGGATCCAAATTTAACAAACTCGAAGGACTTCATTATCTAAAGCCAGATTAGGGCAAAGTTGGAGGGACAGAGTTTTACAATGAGAACAGAGAGTAGACTAACATTTGCATATAAATGGCAAATGTTAGTAGGTGGAAAGGAAGCATTAAGAAATTTGCATCTGATTTAAGCCTTGTCCTTACTCAGCAGATTGCAAGTGTCACAACTTGTTGGGCTGTTAGAAAGGTAGCCAGGGGTGAAGACAATGTTGGAAGAGATGAAGGGAAATGAAGTCTTTGTAAACAGGGACGTGCACACCAAGTGCTCAGAGAAAGTTTCAAGGTCTTCCCTTGGAGGGATACACCCCTGATCTGGCTAACTGTTTAGCTCACTTCGAGACAGAGAAACGCTCCTTTTACTTTATACTACCCTAGTGCTACCTAACTTCTACCTGCTTCCAAAAAACTACTTTTTTCCTGTGAAACAGCATCATACTGTTTTTTGTGTTAAAACACACCCATATGACTTTTTCCTTTAGGGGACTTAAACTCCGTCAAGGCAGAGACCATCTCTTTAATGTATATGAATTTTCACTCGTCCATCAGAGTGCAGCAAATGACATACATTAGGCCTTAAATAAATAGTGAATAAATGAAAGAAGAAAGGAAGAAAAGCTGCAGTGCAGAATGACATCATTATAATGTTTTGTTTGTGCACAACATGTATGAACTAAGATGCATCCTCATCAAGAGAAACTATTGAAAATAGAAAATTAATTTTATACTGAACGGTGGGAGGGAACACGGCTTCTTTAAGAAAACAAAAATAAAAACTGAACTTCCTTTGTTGTAAAACTACCTATCCCATATTCCAAATTATTCAAATTTAGCACTTGATTTCCTCTGGGCCCAAGCCAGCCATACATGATGGGGTAGGGTCTCAATATCAGATGACTACAACCTCATGTCACAGTAGAAAGCAAGAAAAGGTTTTGTGTCAGGAAAAATAAAGATATACGTTATTTTGTTTCACTGTGTTTAAAATCTGGTATCAGGCGCCATATAATGAGTTAGGCCATAGCAGGTTCCTTTTGTAATAACCTAGCAAGACATACTGAATTCTCTTCTGTATTCCAGAATGAGAGATGGATGGAAAGAATTGTTCAGCTCCTTTGCACTATGGAGTCATTCACCTGTTCAGGATGGCTTGCTGGAGGATTGTGAAGAATTGCAGGCAGGCACTTTTCCCTTGGTGGAACAATTGTTCGTGTTTAACTTGTCTCTATAGCTTCCAACATACTTCTGAAGTGTGCTACTTAGAGGAGCAAAGAAAGGTGTTTTCAACCCAGAGGTATTTAAAAAAAAAAAAAAAAAAAAAAGGAAGGAAAAATGATGTATGTTTCATCCCATCTAATCTATCCTATTTTAAAGCAGCAGCGTTTAAAGAGAAGAGCTCTAGCTGCATGCTAGTCAGTGTCTTGCCTGGCGAAGCGCAAAGCGGTACCATGAGGAAGTTCTGTCATTTTCCTGCTATGTAATCTCGGGTAACTTACTTAACTTCTCTGTTGTCTTCATTTCTTCATCTGTAAAAAGGGGGATAATAAAACCTTTATTTCCTAGGAAAAATGAGTTGATACCTAGATAGTCCTTGAACAGTGCCTGTCTCGTAAGTGCTCCATGTGTTAAATACTGTTCCTGAGGCCAGTTTCTTTCTTTCTTTCTTTTTTCTTCTTCCTTTCTTCTTTCTTTCTTTCTCTTTCTTTTTTGGCGGCCTTGAACAAAATGTGTTTTTCCTGTTTCTTTTGCATCTCATTCATGATGTGGCAAAACAGCTCTCTACTTCAAACTCTTCAGTCAAACCCACTGCCATTGTTTCCCAATTCATAGCAACTTCTTTACTCACATCTTCCAAGATGACAAGGTTCCTATTAAAAGTATGAGTATCCGGCCAGGTGTGGTGGCTCATGCCTGTAATCCCAGACCTTTAGGAGGCCCAGGTGGGCAGATGACGAGGTCAGGAGTTCGAGACCAGCATGACCAACATGGTGAAACGCCATTCCTACTAAAAATGTAAAAAATTAGCCAGGTGTGGTGGCATGGACCTGTAATCCCCACTACTCAGGAAGCTGAGGCAGGAGGATCGCTTGAACCCGGGTGGCAGAGGTTGCAGTGAGCTGAGATCGTGCCATTGCACTCCAGCCTGGGTAACATAGCAAAACTTTGTCTCAAAAAAAAAAAAAAAAAAAAAGTAGAGTATCCAACATCTATGAAACACTTATCAACCACTTAGGAAATCTGCTAAAACACCTTCAGTGAGTCTTCTCTGCCCACTGAATGAAGTTTCAACTCCTTAGGCTTAGACTGTAGTACTTACAGCTCTGATAAAGTGGTCCTCAGCTTTTCCATCCAAATTCTCCTGCTGCTTCCATCCTCTCCCTTAACCTACAGCCAATGCAGCTTGCTTATTATTCTTCACACGTAGGCTGTGTATGTTACCTGTGTTTCTCTCTCTCTTTCTTTCTTTCTTTTCTTTCTTTCTTTCTCTTTCTTTCTTTCTCTCTCTTTCTTTCTCTTTCTTTCTTTTTCTTTCTTTCTTTCTTTCTTTCTTTCTTTCTTTCTTTCTTTCCTTCCTTCCTTCCTTCCTTCCTTCTTTCTTTTTTCTTCTTCCTTTCTTCTCTTTCTTTCCCTTTCTTTTTTCCTTCTTCCTTTCTTTCTTCTTTCCTTCTTTCTTTTCTTTCTTTCTCTCTTTCTTTCTCTCTTTCTTTCTTTCGTTCGTTCGTTCGTTCTTTCTTTCTTTTTCTTTTCTCTTCTTTAAGATACAGTGTGATGGTTATTAATGAGTGTCAACTTGATTGGATTGAAGGATGCAAAGTATTATTCCTGGGTATGTCTGTGAGGGTGTTGCCAAAGGAGATTAACATTTGAGTCAGTGGACTGGGAGAGGCGGACCCACCCTCAAACTGGGTGGGCACCATCTAATTAGCTCCCAGCCCAGCTAGGATAAAAGCAGACAGAAGAATGTGGAAGTGCTAGATTGGCTGAGTCTTATTACCTCCATCTTTCTCCTGTGCTGGATGCTTCCTGTCCTGGAATATCAGACTCCAAGTTCTTCAGCTTTTGGACTCTTGAACCTACACAGTGGTTTTCCAGCGGCTCTTGGGCCTTTGGCCACAGACTGAAGGCTGCACTGTTGGCTTCCCTACTTTTGAGGTTTTTGGACTTGGACTGGCTTCCCTGCTCCTCAGCTTGCACATGGTCTATTGTGGGACTTCGCCTTGTGATCGTGTGAGTCAACACTCCTTAGTGAACTCCCTTTCATATATACATCTATCCTATTAATCCTGTCCCTCTAGAGAACCCTGACTAACCCACAGAGTCTCACTCTGCTGCCCAAGATGAAGTGCAGTGTTGCAATCATAACTCACTGCAACCTCAAATGCCTGGACTCAAGTGATCTTTCCATCTCAGCTTTTCAAGTAGCTGGGACTACAGGTGCATGCCACCACATCTGGTTAATTTTTCTATTTTTTGTAAGGATGGGGTCTTGCTCTGTTGCCTAGGCTGCTGTCCTCCCACTCAGCTTCCCGAAGTGCTGCAATTATAGGCATGAGCCGCCACACACTGACTTCTGTTTTTGTTTTCTTACCTGAAAGGACTATTCTCTACGCTTACATTGGTTCAATTCTTGCCTTTTCTTTAAGGTTAAACTTATGTATGTTATTTACTATGAGAGCTTGTTCTCAAATTCACCCAGGCAGAAAGAATCACTTCCCCCTCCAGATTTCAATATCATCTTCTCATGCCTTCCAAATGGAAGATTTTACTCTAAGGCTCACTTACTTGTGTATCCATACTACTTCCATCAATAAATCATATGCCTCCTGAGAACTGAAGCTAAAACAAAATGACACTCTCCTTGCCCACAGCAGACACTTCATAAATGTTTCATGAATCAATGAATCTACCTACCTACCACACAGAAACAGGGGTTTCACAAAAAGCTCCCTTTCCTAATACAATTAGTATAGACATAATAATCATTCAGTGAATATTTATTGATAATCAAACATCATCAGCATTTGAGGAAACCTCTTCTTGAAGGTTATATTTAAATAAATAAATGATAGTTTAATAAGTTGTAGCCTTGGACTATATATATACATAACTGCCTGAGGGACATTCAGGCTGGCTTCACAGGAGAGGTAGGATTTAGACTGAATCCTAGAAGTTTTCCAGATGAAGTCATTGAGAGTGGCAACCATGGCACCATTGAGAATGGAGCAAAATCATGATTCAAGACAGTGAGTTATGAAAGGAACTGGTAAATCATGATTAGAAGAGTAACTGGCATTTATTAGGCACTTGTTTTGTGTCAAGTACTAAGCTAGGTTCCTTCATTGTCATCATAAACCTAGAAATTAGGTACAAATATTGTTCCCATTTCACCAAGAAGAAGAAATTTAGAGTATTACCAAGAGGTCTCCAGAGAAACAGAACAAATAAGAAGGAAGGTAAGAGGGGGTGGAGGGAGAGTCGCACTCAAGTTTGAAGAATTCACTCGTCTTTGAGAAGGGCAATCCTTTCTCTTAAGGTCCTCAATTGATGAAATGAAGCTCATCTATATTATGGAGATAATCTGCTTTTCTCAAACTCCATCGATTTGAATATTAATTCCACCCCAAAATCACCTTCACAGGAACATCCAGAATAGTGTTTGACTAGATATCTGGGTACCATGGCCTAGCCAAGCTGATAAAATTAACCATCACATGTGACCTGTAGAGATCAAGTCATCCTGTCATGAACACCAAGGGAAGGTTCATACAGCAAATATGAGGCTGAGCTGGTATCTAAAGTTCTACTTGATATTGCCTAGTTTCCAGACCCAGGAACGGGATATATTTCTGGAAAGAGCTGGTGGGTCATATTCAAGCCAGGGTCCTTAAGGCATAAGCTGAGAGTTAGAAAATGAAAGACTAGTTACAACTGGAAAATACAAATAGTTAGGCCAACAGTTGGTAGTGAAGCAGAAACAGAATCAATGCGAGAATTGGAGTTGAACTGAGAAGTGGCTTTGCAATGTGTAATCACTGTCATGGCCAGCTGAGTGCATGGGTGCATTGGCATAGTAGCCTGGATTATAGAAGAAGTGAACTTAAAGACAGGCTGACTAGAATCAGGCCAACTGGCAACTCTACCTAGCTTGGTAGGAGTCTAAGCTAAGGATAAGAACAAAATAGCTAATGTAGATGTGAGAGAAGTCAAGTTCAAGTGCACACAACTGGCACATGGTAGAACTCTTGCTCCCATTTGGCATCTTCATTTCGTTAGTTAAACACTGGCCAGGTTCTTGGGTCCACTGGGCATGCGAAGATAAGGAGAGAGATACCAAAAAACATTAAGAGAATCAAGAAAAAAAATTCAAAGAAGCTATCCAATAAGAGATGCGAGGCAGTAGTAGTGTCCAGTAAATTGTCAAAGTCCTGAAAAGATACGTGAGAAAAAAATCTACATAAGAAAGTTATCCCATCCTGTGCTGAAGAAAAGTACTCTATACAGGTGAAATAAATAATACATAAAATAAAAATCAAGGTACCTACACTGATTAGCAAGGCACTGCACTATGCTCCTCAGATACATAACCTAATTTCATCCATTAAAGGTCTTCAAAACCAGGTGTTTGTATCCTTTCTCCTTCAGGAAGATTAAGTAGATTATCTAAGAGCCAGTAGCAGGTGATAATAGACATAGTATGTGAGTCCACAAATGGCCATTTCCAAATCTCATGTTATTTTTGTTTCAACAGGGCTACGCTTTGACAAAAGAATAGTCCAAGTATAGCAGTTATTTCTTGATTATTAGAGGTGAGAAGATGTCTAGTCATTAACATTAAAAAACAAAAAAAGAGCTCTGTTACAGGGCTCAGGGAACTTTGAAAAATGTCAGTCACCTATCTACAGGACATTAATCTACAGATAGAACTTTTCACAAATGACCTGAGAACACCTACCCACCATCCACTCTAGACTGTAGAAAACCTGGCAACATCCCAAGTTTCTCTTACTTCCAGTGGAGAAACTGAGGGCTGTTCCAAGAATCTCCCCCAACTCTCTACCCTCATTGTTTCCTGTCACAGGTGATTCTGTTGGCAGGAGTCTGAGTGGATGTCTTTCTCGTTCTAGGCCAGATGTCTTACATGTGGGAGCTGCAAATGGCAACTCTGTGTTTAATGAGTTACTGCTAACCTTCTAATTCCTGATGAATTAGCAAGAGTCAGAGAGCAATTCCCCGTTACATTCTAGTGGATCAGAGCACAAAATATTAGCCTGCTGTGTGTATCATTCACCTCCAAAACCAGTTTTAAAAGCCCAGGTAAAAAGTTCAATAAATTTAAGGAAATTGCAATTGCTCATAAATTATAGACACTTCAGCTGTCTGTATATTTCTCTATCAGCATATAAACAACATGATGAAAGCAATAAAACTGATTATTTTATAAACTATAATATGGTAATATAGTTAGAAAATTTCCGAAAAGTAATTTAAACTCCCAAGTTAACTGATAGGAAACTGTTACTGAAAATCATCATATATTTCCACTCTCTTAAAAAATTTGTGTAAAGACTATTACTTTCCACTTAAAAAAAGAAACCTCTTTCTCTTTTCATGTCTGCATTGCCTGATTATGACATAAAATACTTTTATGATAAGTATGAACTATCAGAGAAGTCAAAGGAATCTTTCTCTATTTGTATCTTCAGGAAAAGAATACAGAAATATATGTAATATTTACACAATCACATGCCCAAAGGCCAGCTTTTGAACCACTACATATAATAGCAAATATTTTGGGGGCAACAATTATGTGCTAGACTAGGGATCTAAAGTGATGAAATTATAATGCCTACTCCAACCAAAGGCAAAGCATGGAAGAAAGAGAAATAATTGAGCAGGCAGTTTTATGCATTTTAACAGTGCATTCAACATAAATAGGATAGATGGATGGATGAACGGATAATAGAATAAGAGTTGCTGTCATGGATGTTTACAGTTCAGTGCCCTAAGTTCATATGTTCAAGCCCTAATCCCCAGTGTGACTACATTTGGATATAAGATCTTTTAGGGGGTAATTAAGGTTAAATGATGTCCGAAGAGTGAATTACTAATCCAATAAGACAGGTTTCTTATAAGAAGAGAGAGAAACACCACAGCTCGCTCTCTCTTTCTCCCCCCCATCCCTTCATGTGCACAGAGGAAAGGTCATGTGAGGGTCACAGCAAGACTGTGGTCATTGATAAGTCAAAGAGAGAGGCCTCACCAGAAACCAACTCTGTTAGGGCCTTAATCTTGGACTTCTGGCCTCCAGAACTGTGAGAAAATTAATTTCGGTTGTTTAAGTCATCCAGTCATTGTATCTTGTTATGGCAGACTGAGTAGACTCCTATAGATAGATAGGTAGATAGCACTGTGGAATCAGAGAATGGGTTATGTAAATCTCTGCTTGGGTAACAAGAAAGACTTGAAAGGGAGAGTCAATCTTTTTTCCTCTTTGATTTGCTTAAGTTATAAATGCAATACATACTCCTTATCACTTTGCAACAACATAGAAGGCATATAAAATTTGCAGATATGTAAATGTTCTATTTGTGCGTGACTTTCAAAAGCAGGTACTCTTAAAGAGCTCAGTTGAATTCTTCCAGATCACTTTAAGGGAGCTGATTTGCAAGGGACAGAGGGCATTCCATATGGCAACGCTGGAAGGTAGCACAATTGGAGCAAAATGAAGAGCATGTGCAAAAGCTGAGACGAAAAAGCAGAAAGGAATGAAGCAGAACCTCTCACATGAACTGACAGTAGGCATGTGTTCAAGGGTGACTTGCATCAGGCCATCAGGTTATACCTGAAAAGGCAGGAACCAAGTCATGAAGGCACTATATGGGAAATTGGACTAGAGATAGGAATAGACAGTCCAAAGAAAAAGAAAATAGCTTATAAACACAGGAAGAGATCCTTAACTTCACTCAAAATTAGAGAAACACAAAACTACATTAAGATACCAGTTGTCATCTTTCTGATTGCCAAAACTGTAAAATTTTTATGAAGTGCTTTCTTGAGGAGGCTGTGTAAATACAGCACTCTTAGACATTGCTGTTGGGAATGCAAAATGGTACAGCCTTATGCAGGAGAATTTGAAAATAGCTAGTAATATTATATAAACAGTTGCCCTTTGGCCAAGAATTTCTACTTCTGGGACTGTATCAAAAAGATATACTGGTAAAATATAAAAATAAATATAAACAAAGAATTCAATGTAATATTTTTTGTAAAGGTAAAATACTGGAAATAATCTAAATTTTTGGCCAATGAAGGACTAGTTAAATAAACCATGGTACATCTGCATTATGGAATACCCTGAAGCTGTAAGAGAAATAAGAAATCATTCTATATAATACAGGTGATCACCAAGGTCTACTAATAAATGAAAAATTAAACAAGCAAAGTGAAGGAAAGAATAGTGAGTTACCGTTTATCCTACAAGACAGTTTAGAATATATAGAGAATACACATATATATATGTTTGCTTATATTTAAAAAAATGAAAGGATGAACAACAACAACAAAATTAAATGGCTACCAGTAGGAGCCGTTTTGCAGGGGACTGGAATAGAAGCTGAATGCTTTTGAAGATAACTTTTGTAAATATTTGAAAAGATGTAAATATTTGACATTTACAAAAATAAATGAATAGGAGAAAACACAAAATTTGGAAGAAAAATGAAATGAAAGAACCTAACTACATATAAATTAGCTGTCATAACCACACAAAATGGAACCATTCTGTGTCACTTTAACTAGCATTCATATTGGGATATATCCTAAGGTAAAAGAGTGGAAAACAACAAACAAACAAAAACCTCCTACTTTTAGTAATCATCGAATCATCGTATTGATGTCGAAGCTGGAAGTGAGTCTATGCTAAGAATATTGGCAAATTAAGTAAGTGAATAATTATGTTGGTGCTCTTGACAACTATGATGTGGGCATGGAGGAAAGACATATTGAAAGACTGGGGAGGTCGAGGAAAACCCATATTGAATTGTAAGTGTTTGAATAAAATCATTATAAACTTTCTCTTTTAAAATACATGCATTGAAGCAGCCCAGTATCAGCAAGCACTTTTCTAATCCATATTATGTTCTGTAAAGTATATATCTCATCAAAATGACCCAGTGCTTCTTTGAGAAATGCTTAAATCCAGGTTAAAATGGTGCAAACAATTTTGACAGCAAGGAAATTCAAAGACTACTGGGGTCATGTAAACTGACTCAGGACTCAAAAGAAAAAATTTCCCGCTACCCACATATGGAGTAAGTTGAGTATCAGTAAAGATAACTGCAGTGAATTTAAAATAATTTTGTGTTAAATCTGTATGCTTTTAATTTTACAAGGAAAGTGTTTAGCTTTAAAAATAAATCTTCATCATTTATTTTTAGAGGTTCCCTATTTGTAGGGAACCAACTCATCCATTGGAATACTGCTAAGAAAATGTAAATAATCAAACATTTATATGTATTTAAGCATTTTTGTTGCCTTTCTTTACAAACTCTACCTCAGTGTTGTTAAGTAGTTAATGACTAGTAATTTTTCTATTTGAAATAATCCAGATAAGAATAAAGAGAGGACCAGTAGAGTCAGAATAAATTCAAATGCATTCATGAGTAAAGAAAGATGAAAGTCAAGAAAACTATTCTGTCAACATTAAATTGCACTTTCTAGTTCTAATCTCTCTTTCACAGTTACCAATTCTTGCAGGTCATCTCCACTTAAATTTCATTCTTATTTCTTGTGTATAAGTTTCTAAAGCAAACAACGTGTTTTATTGGTTTATTTTTTTTTTCATGCATATTTCTTCTCCTGTCTTTCTGTTTTTGTCATCGGATGACATCATACTTCTCTCATTAATGGAGACTTGAAAGCTTTGCTACCCTTGACTCGTTCTCCTTTCCACGATCTCCCATACCAAATATAGTTACCAAGCCCTGTTTGTTTTATCATAGCAATATCTTGAAAACACAACTCCTTTTCTTCATTTTCTTTCTTAGGTACACATTTAGAGCAGGTAATCAGAGCCTTGGTCTTGGACCTCACATTACCTGGGGTTCTGCTCTGATCTTCCTCTGGAAAAACACTTCACCATAAAATGGAATGTTTCAAAGACCAAGGGAATGTGCTCATCTGAAGTTCACAGATACTCATCTAGACCACGATGAAGGTACCCAGCACCCTAGACTGTCTTGACCAAGGGTCCCAAGACTACTTCTCTGGGTTGTCCTCCTAAAGACAGACAATCATACCTGATTTGGCTGTTAGGAGAGGGAGTGTGTATGGAACATGGCCTCAAATGTCCACATGCTCAAGAGACCCTTTGTGGTAGAGATGGAACCTGGGGCTTAAAAGAAGGGGAGTGTGCAAGAGGTGGGGAGTCTCCATTTGAACTCTAATCCTGGCTCTGCAAACGGCAGAAGAAAGCCTGCTCACCATCTAGTGAGATCCTGTTATCTTTCACATGAACTATGATAGCAATATTAAGACAACAATCAATTCCCTACAAGTTTAGTTCAACCTTTCTAAAAGTCTGGACTTCAAGAACAAGCAATGTGAGAATGCCCTGATCTCTGATGTATTAGCATGTCTAGGGCAGGTCTAGGAATCTGCATATGTCACAATCTCCCTGGTTATTTCCGTGTTGAAGTTTACCGTTAAGCGCCTCCTCCCTCCAATGCATTTTATATACTTTCACCAAATTACTATTAGTAAGGCTCAGTTCTAATCACACCATCTACTTCTCTGCACCTTGCAATGGGACTCCATTCCTTAAAAAGCATTAAATATAGTCTTCTGCACTTGCTGGTCGAGAGCTCAATTATTATCTTCACGTGACTTTTCCAGGTAATCTGATGCCTTTTCCATAATTTATCTTATAGTTCAGGGATCAGTAAACATTTGGAGTAAAGTGCCAGATAGTAAATATTGTAGGCTTTTCATGCTAGACAGTCAGCTATAATGATGCAAATCCACAATAGCAGCCATAGATAATATGTAAACAAGTAGGCATGGCCGTGTTGCAATAAAACTTTATTTACAAAACAGGATTAGGCTTCAGGCTATAGTTTGTTGACTTCTGATTTGGTTAAACTGACTGACGTGATCTTCCATGAACCCCACTCTCCATTTGTTCATGCTATTCCCTCCATTTCTGAACGTCCATATCCTACTCAAGATTATTTCCCAAAGCTGGCTCCTTTACGGATCTTCACTGAGCATTTTAGTAAAGAGTCCCTTCCATGCCAACAGCATGGTGCCTGATAGCTCTCACTAGCTTGAATTTTAGTTATGTGTCTACCTGGTGATTTCTCCAGTTTAACAGCCTAAGAGCAAGGATGTTTCTGTTTGTCTTGTAGCATCTGGATTTTTAACTTTATTGCTTATTCAACAAACATTTTGGTATAGAGGCAGACAGCAGCTGTAGTGGATAAGCATTGCTTGTGCCCACTAGTACCCATTAGCCATTCTACTGAAGGGCCAATCCTTCCCTCATTCAATCTCTATGCTACAGATGGAATCAAGTCCAATGAAGAATCCAGGGTGTACCCCTGAGTCAGTCCTGGACAATCAGAGTGCTGCCTTCTACCCATCATCACTGATTCATGGGAGGATTTAGGCCTAGAGACTACAGCAGCTATTCTATCACCACTAGGAGTCTGAGAAAGAAACCAACATGAAATAAAAAAAGAGAAAACTCATTAGTGAGACTGATTTCTTTAGAAATAAATTGTACCTGGCTGGGCGTGGTGGCTCACACCCATAATCCTAGCATCTTGAGGCCAAGGTGGGAGGATTGTCTGGGCTCAGGAGTTCGAGACCAGCCTGGGCAACACAGTGAAACCCCATCTCTACTAAATACAAAAAAAAAAAAAAAAAATTAGCCAGACATGGCAGCGAATGCCTGTTTACAGTCCCAGCTACTCGGGAGGCTGAGGCAGGAGATTTACTTGAACCCAGGAGGCAGAGGTTGTGGTAAGCTGAGATCACACCACTGTACAGAGATCACACCTGGGTGACAGAGGGAGACTCTATCTCATTTAAAAAAAAAAAAAAAGGAAAAAAATTGTAGCCTCTGTAACAAGACCTAGAAATGCCCAAACTTCACTCTATATTATCCAAATATTTCCCCACTCCCAGCCTTTTCTTCCACATGAGGCAATAAATTTTCTTTTTTCTAAATTAGTTTGGGTAAGGTTTATTTCATTTGGTACTGTAAAAAAAACCTTGTTTGGCAATGTAGGTTATCAATAAACATCAGAGGAATAAATGAACACAATAACCCTGTATAGGGCATAGTAATTGATTTCTAAAAAATTGGAAAACTCTCCTATATACAGAGATGATCAAAAAGTAAGAATGTAATATTGGATCCCATTTTTAAACATTTAACTGAAATCATTCCAAAGCCTTAGAAATTTGGAAAAATGGAGAAAAAAAAATATTTTATAACTTATTTCTGAGGCCAACAATGTGTGACATTCATCTTCCATATAACAAGGTGTCTTGGGTGAAAATAACTATTTGGTCCTCTTGAAGCTCTCTCTTAGAAGCTGTGACACTTGTTTTAAGCTTAAAAAAAAAATCACAAAGAAGAGAGGGAAGGAAGCCAAAATCTTCAGTGAATAGAACTCAGGCAGTGACATTTACTAAAGCAGCTGCCTCTAGCCAGCCTCTCAGACACAGAGTACACAGAACAAACTGCTTTTTAAACTGTTGTTTTTAGCTGGATGGAAAGTGATGTTTATTCTTATTCATTTCAACATTTTTCATATCTAAAAGATGGTCTCACCACAAAAATGACTGTTAAAATGGAAGAGCTAATATCGACTTGATCTCTAAACAATAAACATAGTTTGAAAGCTATTTATCAACATAAATGATCTTGCACATCTGACACATTTTTATGCAGAAGAGGGTAGAGTAATAGACCCATGCTTTGATAATACAGTGCTCTGTAACTAATGATTTTTCTGAAAAATAATTTTGCATTTCTCACAATTTTATGAGGAAGCTAATGATTTCAAGTGATGAATTTTTTTTTAAAAAAACCTTACTTTGTGTGGTTAATGGTTTCTCACAGATAATAAGAGAATACCACTCCGACAATTTTAGGGAGTATTGTTTTCCAACTAATAACGGATCCTAAAGATTCTTACACCTTTACTCAATGAATTGTGTGTTAATCTTCTAAGATATATTTCCAAGTACATTGCATTATTTTGGTGCATATCCATATATTAGATTATGACTTCCTTAAATATTAAGAATGCGGAAAGAGGAATCTAAATGCATTGCTTATTATGTTGAATTGACACTGATATCTCTTAAGTTCTAGTGATTTCTCTCTGCTCTTTTAATATCTTAAAACTTGTTGAACATAACTTTAAAGTAGAAGAGAAAAGCAATGGGAAAAATAATAGTACCTTTTTTCTGGAGTGATTCTTCTCAGTGGGGCAATCTCTCTCCCTGACACACCCAAAGCCCCTTGGCAATGTCGGAGACATTTGTGGTTGTCACAAGGGGTGGAGGTGTTACTACCATCCAGTAGGCAGAAGCCGTGGGTGCTGCTAGGTATCCTCAATGGACAGGAAGCCCCTCACAACAGTTAACTCTCTAGTCTAAGATTTCCATAAAGTTGGTTAGGTGGTGCCCTACAATGGAATTTAAAAGCTCAACCTAACGAAAATTGCTGATGTAATCTGTTCACTTACATCTGGACTTCTTAATTCTTTAATGAAACCCTCACAATCTTGAGAAGGACACTTGTTGGAATGTACACTCCCCCCAACCTCCCAACCCTAGCTGTTATACAATTATTTGTCTCTCAACTAGTATGCTGCTCTCTTACTGGCTTCTGGCTGTCTCTGCAATTAAGACTACATTATTCAAGACATTGCCAGCCATGTTCATGGGATTAGCTGCAGATACACTATTTCAGCATCTGAATTGCCACCTAGGACTTTGGTAATGTGTGAGATGCAGAATTATTTGATGAGGTTCCTTCCTATCTACCTAAGGTATGGAGAGATGATCCATGAGTTGGAACAAAGAATGAAAACTGAAAAAGAACACAATTTAAAATCAGCTTGAGGGCTTTAAACCAGCATTTTCTGTACCGCAATAGTGAAAAATGAGAGATATGGGAAAACAAGAGGTAATTTCCAGTTTGTTTCTCAAATATAATTGTTCTATCTGAACACAGGGAAAGAATATTTTATGGAATTGAATAACAAAATGGCCATTACTTTAAGACCTAAAGTATGATGGCAGTGCTTGGCTCAAAGAGCTGGTAAAGGTGCCATTTTAAGTTGGCTGACACCTCTGTGGAGAGTTCCAGAACAGTACCATTCGGTCACAGCTTTGGCAGATTGCTATCGCCCAGAGACCTTTTTATAAGCCCAAAGTCAAGCAGTGGAATGCGAAATCCACCATAATATTGGATCACATACAGGTACCCAGTGGTCTGGAGCATTATGAGTTAAAATCTACTTCCAAGTTTAAATAGCTGCCACTGAGATAAATAGAAAAATACCAACTAGCTTCTTCCAAGCTTGGAATGAGCTATTCTTACTGGGCAAGGAATTGCATGTAGAAGAATGTTCTGTTCCCAGGAAAGGCTACTCACAAAGGGGTTGTCCATATCAGAAATTCAGAAAGCAAATTGCTCTAATATGACTAGCAATCTAGATGCATATTCATTGATATTATCCTGCTGGAAAATTACACTCATTGCAGGAGTTAATGGATAAAAAGGGAAGTCAATGGTTAGGATATGCTATTATTTAGAAGAGACAGATTTTTTTTGCTCCATTTTAAAGATCATGGGAGACCAGGTTATATATACCACCATTGGAACAAGAATTTAAAATTTTTAGCTGTGAGATAAATTAAGCAGTTGATCTGAGTTAGTAGATTATTTTAGATAAAATACTATGGTTCCTTTTTTGGGGAATTGAAAACATTTTTTTTCTTAATCCCCTGCTTCTCATGGCCTATGCTGGTTCTGAGACACAGAACAAATATGGAAGCTTATACTCTACTGAGAGTCATCATTTAAGTTCTTAATAAAAATGCAAAGAGGCATGAAAAGTAGTTGAGAGAAAAAGAATATTAACATGAAGAATCAACCTGAAAAACAATTCATTCGAGTCGTCTTGTGATGTTTCATTCCTGAAGCTTCTATAAACATAATTTTCATCATGTAATGACTCAGGTAAAACAGAAACATCATTCCATTTTGGTCTCATCTTTGTTGTAAAATATGTTGATAGTCTTGAATAGTACTATACGATACAAACTTTTTTGAATTACTTCTAACAAATAAAGATAATCTTTCCCTTGACTGTGGATATTTCCAAGATGAGTGATAATTTGCTGAAATTACATTTATTATCAAAGTCAATATTTGCTTCCACTTCTGCAAATTTAAAATTCTAAATGTCATTATTCAAATTGTCCTTATTCATTTATTAAAAATCTTGTATTTGGTGCTTCATAAATGAAAGCTCCTCTACCAGACATAATTCAAAATATGGTAGCTCCTTTGCCTTCGTTTAACATACAGCAACTATGGTAGAAGAAATTCAAAAAGAGGGCAAGAGTTAAAGGACAATAATAATGTTTATGAAGGACTGTTTTGTATTGGTTTCAACAAATTATCTTGAATCTCTGATTCAGTCCTCATAATATAAAATCCCATATGCAAACAAAAGTGAAATGAAACAATTTTGTTTATTTATTTCTGCTAAAGTTGTATTTGTATTTGGAACATTGAAATATTGCAATGTATATGAGATAAAATTTTAAGTAGTAACAGCAATATATGCTTGCAATATCTAAAGTTACTTATAACCTACTGCAAACATTATAGAATAGGTCATAGGTCTTTGGAAAAGGTAAAATACCTGAATGAAATCAAAGGAAAAAAAAACTAAAAGGAAAAATTAGGCGTAAAAGAAAGAAAAACAGGATGAGGAAAGTAATCATGTCAAGGATAAAACAGCAATTTATATTTTGTTTTCTAACTGATTTAAAGGAATATTATTTGATTTAAATATTCCAGTTATAAAGCTATCAATGTTTAGACCTCTATTAGTTTGCAAAACCATGAAATTAAAAATCTTTAGGAGTAAAAGGGCCTTAAGTGTGTTTGGATCTCACATGAAGAAATTAACCTGGAATTCGGTTAATTCCATTTTCTTTACTATCAGAGTTTTAAGTGACTTAGTTGAATTCAGAGTTGATTTTTTTCCTCCAAATGAGATCTGAGATTTAGGAAACACATGAAAAGTAAGACAATAAAGAAATGAAAAAATCTACTGATGCTTAGGGCAAAGTAGCAATAAAGATTTGATGTAATAGGCATATGAGAATATTTCTTTCATTTTAATCACGTTGATGTTAATATAAAATGTTAAAGATCTGGTTTTTGCCTGTATGCATGTATTTATAAATGCTCTAGGTACTGGTATCCTAAGTTGAATAATTGTTGAGTGCTTTTCCGAGGTTGGGAGTTTGACGTGGTTGAGTAAAAATTACTGAGATGAAACTGGATTACAATGATCGTCAGGGGAAGCCCCCTTTGCCATTATACAAATGAGCCAAACACTAGAAAATAGCTCCAGTACATCTGCTCATAATGGGGTTTGGCATTTGAAACAAGATTATTTGGATCATCTGCAATGTCTTAACAATGATCCAGTTCCCAGCTTGCTAATAATTCATGCATTTGGGAATAGAAAAATACAACTTAGGTTTTGTGCAGAAATAAATAATATGTAAGCTGTATTTTAGTCTGAGACGAACATCATGATAAATAATTCTGAAAGAATTTTTTTTTTCTTTTTTTCCCCCCCAATAGTACACTCTAAATTTCCCGGGCATGTTAGGTAGAGGAACTTTAGTATGATGCAGGTTCTACTGCAAAGTCAACATTTTATGTCTGACTATAAAACACGTTATTAAGGATTGAGATGAGAAAACATGAACCTTTACCTGATCAGAGAGTTAACATAGTTCAAGCAAAAACAGCTCAGAAGCAAGCTTTTTCCAGAGGAAAATAATGACAACTAGTTAGTTTGTAAATAATCCAGATATAAATCCAGTCTTTGACTGCGGTCTTAGGCAAGTACTTTTGGTTTATAAAACTAAATCCCAATCTGGCTTATCATGAGAAACCCTTGGGGGCCACCCAGACCTACTAAATAAGGATTTCTGAGGAAATATGACAAAATTTGTAATTTTACAAAAGCTCTCCCAGCGCTTTTGGATGATCCATCAGGCTTGGGGACCACCAGTCTACGTGAAACTGACTTTTTACTAAAATAAAATTTCAGAAGAACTAAGACAAGTCTGTTTTTGTAAAATAAAAACTTTTTCAGATATAATGTGAGTTCAGTAGGTAAATGAATCTCAGTATATAAAGGCTAATTATTTGATAATGTATTCTTCCCCCAAATTCATTGGGTTGATAGGCCTGGGGATTTGTATAAGGTAAAAAGCTTTTCTTAAAGTAAAATAGGACCTATTCAACTGGATCCTAAAACCTAGAGAATGAATCTCTCACATTTTAGTGAAGAACGCATCACATTAAATTAAATCAAATTATAATTCAGTTTCATCCAGACCTTGAATTTATGGCTATACAAGACTTGGTTTGTTTTTGCTTTGAAATTCCATGACTTTGACCATAGATAAGGTACTAAATCTTTTATCTCTATTTTATGCCTAATTTGTTTATGTCCAGAAATTTGACAAATCTATAACAATTGTTCTTAATTCGAAGTGGACTTTGAAATGAATTCATTTAATAAATATTTATTAAAAGAGTATTTTATGTCAGGACCTGATTGTCTGATAGAGGAAAACTCTCTTATTTGTTAAGCATTCATTAAGGACATCACAAATCATTTGTTGACTTTTTTCATGGATATATCAGAAGTATCAGGTACCAAGAAATATAAGAAATTGAGTGGTTCAGTTATGTATGAAATACCAGAAGTGCATCACTAACTGTTCACTCTGACTTCCGTTGAGCTCAAAGAAATGTATTGTACTACTGTGATGTTCAACGCATTAAGAGTTAGAAATACACATGAAGACCTATATTTTATGAGCACACAATGTAAAGTGAAAATATCAATTGCCTAAACACCTGGTATTTATTAGTAAATTCATTGGTGTCTCTACAGGATATCACAAATCATCTATTGAGCTTAAAAAATAAAAAGAAACATCTGCCAATAGACATGGGCCTAAGGAATATTTTAGTAGAAAATATGAAGACAAGATATTAAAAGCAAGGAACGCTTTACATTGAATAATTGTAGAAGATGTAAGAACAACAATTTAATAATGTTTTTACATTATTTTTAAAGACAGTATTGAGTTTTGTCAGAACTGATGGTTAAATTTAAGAGTTTAACTTGCATATTTACATATATATTGAGTTCAGAGCTTTTAGTAGCCTGAATCTTACAGATGAAACCAGCTTTTAATAATTATGTTGTATTTCTTCAATAAGTAATTATACTTAATCAAGATTCAATTTGACTAAAATCATTTTCATTGTACAGCTATTGTTTCACTGTAAGAAAAATTAAAGTGTTAGTGGATATAATTTATAAGTTCTTATTATGATTTACCCATATTTATTTTTAATAATGTTTAAATATCAACTGAAAAAATGAGATATGACAT
This sequence comes from Theropithecus gelada, assembly GCF_003255815.1. Lineage (NCBI taxonomy): Eukaryota > Metazoa > Chordata > Mammalia > Primates > Cercopithecidae > Theropithecus > Theropithecus gelada. The sequence continues at coordinate 88,609,210 of NC_037675.1, forward strand.
ATGTACTTAGCTCCTCAAACTGGTGTCACTTGTTTAAAAATGTTTTTCTATCTTATAAAGTCCCATTTTTTAAATGCCATCATTGATCTTGCGACAGCCAAAAGTGTAAGTAAAATGTGAATTTTAGCCAGGGGGATCACCTGTCTCTCAACAACCAAAATATTCCATGGCCAGTAGAAGTCTAAAACCATCCCCAAAGATTGGTGCAAACTCTCAAAGAGTGATGATCTCAAGAGGAAGATGGAGACAAAAGGGTGCCAGATGAGATGGTCTCAAGATCAGATCTGATCACCATCTCATAAAATCTCATCTGATCTTGAGATCATCTGATGTGGCACTGTCTTGTCTCTATCTTTATACATGCATCTTCTAGGGTGTGCCATATTGCTCCAAATATGAAATTTGACATCATTTTCATTTCAAAGTCAAAAACAAACAAAAATGAATTTACACAAACAGCAATATGAGTATTTGTGATTATGGAACATTTTCTCAAAGATTTAAAGAGGAAGATATACTGAAACAGATTACCCTCGTTCTAACTTCTCAGTTTCTCAATGGAAGTCTCTCTCTTTTCTTCAGTATAAACCCATGTGCTGTCAGTGAACCCAGCTTCTTCCCTGAAGTAGAGTGATCTCATGCTCCTGGCTGTAGTGATTGGTGGAATGATCTGCACATGGACAAATGAGGCTTAATGAAACTAATAAACATTTTGCTAGAAAAGGCTCTTCGCTCCTGGATTTCAACCTGAAATTTGCTGGCAGCCATCTTGCAACCATGAAGACGTGAAAAACAAAGAAGAAAAGAGTCAAGGAATATATTGTGCCAACCTTGTTCAAGCCCTGACTCAAGCCAGTCTTCCTAGTGTCTTACGATTATGTGAGGCAGTCAATTTCAGTTTTTATTTGTTAGCTTCCTTTTCCATTTGCACCAGGAAGACATCAACGGTGTGATTTTTTTGTCCCTTACATAGACTTAATATAAAAATGTATTTAAAGAATTTACAGGCAGGGAAAAATCCTTCCTTTTTCTCCCTTAATTAAGGTAACTAGAACTAGGTAATACATTATATTAAACTTTTTCCTTGGTTACCATAATTAAAACCATAATTTAATCCTGTGCTCCACTGCAATAAACATCTTTGCCTAGGTTGGAGTACAATTATGTTTCCATAACTGTATTTCCTCTACCACTATACTTTCTCTTTATTTTGATATTCCTGCTGTGTCAATATCTTTTATTAAAAACCACTTTGATGGCAAAATTTTAATTGTTCAAAATGAAAACAATAAATAATCTACTTTTTTATTAGTTAGAAAATCCTTCTTTAGAAGTGCTATTTGCAATAATATAAAAATTTTGCACTACATAAAGAACATTTTGAATTAAAACAACAACACTAGTATAATTTAATGGATAAATCAGATTGTTATATTTTTCCAGGAAATTAGTAAACGTTACAGGGAAGGAACCACAAGATGACAGCACAGAATTAGTTAATGAGTTGGTGCGAATAAATCAATTAAAGGAAACACGTTTTCTGGATTAATGATTATCACATTGTGATTGAACAACTGAGGAATTCGAATACAGACACAAACACACACTTTCTATATATAACACACACACACACACACACACACACACACGAATGCCTATCTATTCCATTTTGGTAACCAGTTTTCATTTTCTAAACCAATAAAAGGATAAAAACATACCTGAAGAAAAAAGAAGTTTAAAAGAATGACTGATTTCACTTCTGGCCTCTTCTTTAATTGTATGCATTGAAGAGGGAGACAGTCGTAGAAGGTAATTCTGAACTATCAGTACCAGCATCAATTGCAGATTTACTTCCTGGATAGTAGAATAATTTCCCCGTTTCCCAAGATGTTAATAGATAAACTGTGAGAGCAGTGAGAACAGTGCCTAAAATCCTAAATTGAAGAGGAATAATGTAACTTAAACAACAGAAACACAGTATGCGTAAATTCAGCAGAAGGAAGAATTGTGCTGAGAGGATAAGATGTCAAAAAATAAAATAAAAAAAATCAAAGACTGTACAGACTAGAACTTCAACAAAACTGGGACCTGTTCTGAGAACTTGTGTAATAGGAATAAATGGGCAACCAATCCCTTTAGGGACTTGCAAAAGGAATGAACGAGCATCATTTATCTACTCTGATGCCACTCACATGCAGATTGGTGATTCATAAAGACAGTCTGACCCCTGAGCTTCACTTACTCGCTGACCCCTGATTGGCCAAGACTCCCTCATGGGCAATCTTTCCAAGAGCAAATGTACCGAGAGAGACTTAGTTTCTCAAAGGAATATTAGGGTGCCGCTTCCAAAGGAAATGGAGAGGGATATTGCTTAGGTCACCAAAACAGAATGAGCTCGAATCCAAAACAGTCCAGAAAGAGAAAGAAAGTAAGAGGCTGAAAGCAAAAGAGAAAAAAGTAAAAGCCACCAGCTCAAGTAAAGTAATCTGGGAGAATGCTTTATATATTTCTCTGAAGACAGGTAATAAATTATGGTTTATGATATTGTTTTGTGCATAATTATATCAAAGGGGAGAACAAACAAATTTTTCCTTTCCAAATTTCCCAGGTAGAAAGCAAACAAACTGTTTTAAAACATCCATGCTTAGAACAGGTTTGCTTTCCTCTGACCCAGTTGGTAACACAAGTTTTGATGTTGTTTTCCCTTTATGTAGCTTCTTAAGCCTTTACCTTTTTATATACAGTGTATAAGTTGATGTAGTTGCCCTGTGTGCTTTGCTAGCCTCTGATATTTTTTCCTTCAACCAGAAGTGCACTACACAGCTATGTGTTTGAGGTTTTAATATTTTTGTAATTATTTTATTTTATTTTATTTTATTTATTTATTTATTTTTATTTTATTTTTTTTTTTTTTGAGACGGGGTCTTGCTCTGTCACCCAGGCTGGAGTGCAGTGGCCGGATCTCAGCTCACTGCAAGCTCCGCCTCCCGGGTTCACGCCATTCTCCTGCCTCAGCCTCCCGAGTAGCTGGGACTACAGGCGCCCGCCACTTCGCCCGGCTAGTTTTTTTTTGTATTTTTTAGTAGAGACGGGGTTTCACCGGGTTAGCCAGGATGGTCTCGATCTCCTGACCTTGTGATCCGCCCGTCTCGGCCTCCCAAAGTGCTGGGATTACAGGCTTGAGCCACCGCGCCCGGCCGTAATTATTTTATTAATGGGCTGCAAGTGTTTTACATCTATTCTTTTGAAAGAATGGGTGCCAGTTCTGACATTCATTTTGGAAATTGGAGCTCAGAGAATTTAGCAAAGTTTTATTTATTCATTTATGTACGTATTTATTCTGAGATGGAGCCTCACTCTGTCACCCAGGCTATGGTGCAGCAGCGCGATCTCGGCTCACTGCAACCTCCACCTCCCCAGTTCAAGTGAATCTCCTACCTCAGCCTCCCAAGTAGCTGGGATTACAGGCACCTGCCACCATGCCCGGCTAATTTTTGTGTTTTTAGTAGAGAAGGGGATTCACCTTGTTGGCTGGCTGGTCTCAAACTCCTGACCTCAGGTGATCCACCCGCCTCGGCCTCTCAAAGTGCTGGGGTTACAGGCATGAGCCACCGTGAACGGCTAGTTTTATTTATGTAATAAGGAATTATTTATTGATCATCTGATCTTAATATTTTCAGGACAATGCTATGTTACAATTTTATCAGTAAAGACTTTGTTACACAAAGCAATCTTCTTACTAGTTTTTTCTTAATCATTAAGAGCAGTCATAACACATTTTTCTATTGAATACATGAAGTATATTGCTTTTATTCATGATTTTTCAATGGTTTTAGCATGTTCACAAACGTTAGCAACCATAACCACTATCTAATTCCAGAACATGTGCATCATCCCCGAAAGAAGCACCATATTCTTTAGAAGTCACTCTCAATTCCCAATAGCTGTGTCCTTCCAGCCTCTAGCAAGAATTAATGTAATTAATATAATATCTGACTCTCTTAATTTGCATTTTCTGGACACTTAAGAACATCCAGAATCATAAATGAAATCATGCGATGCTCATATGGGGTGTTTCATGTCTGGATTTAGCATAATGTTGTTTAAAAACATGTTGTTTGAAAATGTCTGGACTTAGCACAGTATTTTCAAACTTCTAATGTTCTCTCATACAACAATGCTTCATTCCTTTTCATGACTGAATAATATTTCATTGTATGGCTATATTACAGTTTGTCCATTTATCAGTTGATGGACATTTGGGTGGTTCCCTCTTTTATCTATTATAAATAATGATGTTACAAACACCCAACAAGTTTTTGTAGGAACATGTTTTCAAATCCCTTGGGCATATACTCAGAAGTAAATTGCTGGATCATATGGTAACTCGATGTTTAACTTTTTGAGGACCTGCCAAATAATTTTCTAAAGCAGTTTCATTTTATGTTCTCACCATCAATGTATAAGGAACCCAATTTCTCCCCATCATCTCTAACATTTGTCATTGTGTATTTTTGATTATAGTCATTCTACTTTTCTTAAAGTAGTATTATACTGTGGTTTTGATTTGTAGCTCTCTGATGACTAATGGTGTTGAGTATCTTTTTGTTTTTAAATTTTTTTTAATGGCAGCATTTCTTCGGAGAAATGTTTATTACATTTCTTGGCATTTTAAAATTGTATTGTCTTTTTATTATTGAGTTACTTGGATTCTTTGTATACTCTGAGTGAAACTATTGTATCAGATATATTACTTGCAAATATTTCCTCCTACTTTGTGAGTTATCTTTTTATTTTCTTAATGGTATACTTTGAAGCACAAGGATTTTTAATTTTGATGAATCTCAATTTTGTTTTCTTTTCCTTTTTCACTTGTAGTTTCATGTCATCCTTGTCTACTCCAGTGTGATAAAGATTTTCACCTACATTTTTCTTTAAGAGTTTTACACTTTTAGCTCCGACATTTAGAACTTTGAACTATTTGAATTAATTTTTGTATATGATATGAGATTGGGTTTCAAATAAATTCTTTTACATGTGGATATTCAGTTGTCCCAGAATTATTTGTTGAAAAACATATAATTTTCACTTTGAATTATTCTAGCATCCTTGTCAAAAAAAAATTGATTTACTTCTGATTTTAGTCATTTAGCCTTCTATTTTTTTCTCTCAGTCAGTCTAGCTAAAAAGTTTAAATTTCATTGATGGCTTTTCTGAAAAATTTGTTTATTACCCCCTTGTTTCCTATTTTATTACCCCCTTTTTTCTTTTTTCCTATTTGTTTATTACCCTCTTTTTCCCTATTTTGTTTTCCTATTTGTTTATTACCCCCTTTTTTATGTTAAATAGAATAATTTAAGTACCATTTTAATTCCTCCATTATTTCTTTTACCACCTATTTTTGAGTTATTTTCTTAGAAGTTGCTCTGGGAATTACAAGTCACATCTTAAAGCATAACAATCTAATCCATATTAATAACAACTTAATTTCAATAGTTGCTTCCTTCACCCTTCTTTGATCTATTATCATCATACATATTACATCTTTATATGTTATATGTTCATCAACAAAGATATGTAATTATTGCTCTTTGCAGTTGACTTGCAAATAAGCCAGAAGTAAAAAAAAAAAAAAAAAATGCTATAAACAAAACATATATTTATACTGTCTTTCATTTTCACTTATGTGCTTAGCTTTACAGGTGCTCTTTATTTTCTCTGTATTCTTCAACTTGAAAATTTACCTGTATTATTTCTTATAAGAAATGGCTATTAGTAGCAAATTTGGCCAGTGTTAGTTTTTGTTTTCCTGCAAATGTCTTAATTTCTGCCTCATAATCTATATTTCCTTCATTGCTAGATATAGAATTCTTGGTTGAGAGTCTTTTTTCTTTTTTTCTCTTTTTTCTTTTTTTTTTTGAGACAGAGTCTTGCTCTGTCACCCAGGCTGGAGTGCAGTGGCATGATCTCGGCTCACTGCAAACTCTGCCTCCCGGGTTCACGCCGTTCTCCTGCCTCAGCCTCCCGAGTAGCTGGGACTGCAGGTGCCCACCACCACGCCCAGCTAATTTTGTTGTATTTTTAGTACAGACGGGGTTTCACCATGTTAGCCAGAATGGTCTTGATCTCCTGACATCGTGATCCACCCGCCTTGGCCTCCCAAAGTGCTGGGATTGCAGGCGTGAGCCACTGTACCCAGCCTGAGAGTCTTTTTTCTTTTAGCCCTTTGAGTATGTCATTGCACTGCCTTCTGGCCTCCATGGTTTCAATACAAAATTGGCTGTTCATCTTATTAAAGATCTCTTGTATGTGATGAGTTTCTTCTCTCTTGCTGCTTTCAAAATTCTCTGTCTTTTGACAGTTTGTTTATGATGCGTTTAGGTGTGCATTTAAAATTTCTCCCACGTAAATGGTGCAGAGGTCTTACATCTTTTGGCCATACATGTTGAAAATAATGAGCAAAGTTTTGGCTTCATCCCTATTTACTTTCTTTCTCTTTGTTGCTTTTTAAATTGTGGTTGAAAAACACACATAACATTAAATTTATCATTTCAAATGATTTTAAGTATACAATTCAGTAGTGTTAAATATATTCACATTCATGACAAACAGATCTCAGAACTTACTTGACTTGCAAATCTGAAACTCTATACTCATAAAACAGTAACTCCTCATTTCTCCATTTCCCTAGAACCTGGCAATCACCATTCTACTTTCTGTCTCTCTAATTTTACTACTTTAAGTACCTCGTATAAGTGGATATGTGATTTTCTATGACTAGATTATTTCACTTAGTGTAATATCCTTAAGATTTATCCATGTTGTAGCATGTCAGAATTTCTTTCCGTTTTAAGGTTGAGTAATAGTCTATTGTATGTGTAAATATTTTGTTTATCCAGTCGTTTATCAATGGATGTTTGGGATGTTTTTACCTCTTGGCTATTGTGAATAGTGCTGTTCTGAACACACAGATGTAAATATCTGGCCCCCCTGCTTTCAATTATTGTGGATATATTTTCAGATATGGGATTGTTGGCTAATATGGTAGTTCTATTTTTAATTTTTTGAGAAAGCATCATACTGTTCTCTGTAATGATGGCACCATTTTACAGTCCCACCAATAGTGCACAATGGTTTTATACATTTTTTCACATCCTCATAAATACTTGCTATTTTCTGTAGTTTTTAAAAATAGTACCATCCTAATGGATGTGTGGTAATATCTCTCTGTGATTTTAATTTGCATTTCTCTGATAACTAGTTGATCATCTTTTTACTTTCTTGGTGGCCATTTGTATGTCATCTTTGGAGAAATGGCTGTATAAGTCTGTTGCCCATTTTTTATCTGGTTATTTTACTTCTTGTTGCTGAGTTATAGGAGTTATTTATATATTATAGATATTAATTTCTTATCAGATATAGGATTTGTAAATATTTTCTCTCATTCTAACAGTTGCCTTTCCATTCTGTCAATTGTGTCCTTTTATATACAAAAGTATTTAAGTTTGATGAAATGCCAATTGTCTATTCTTACTTTTGTTGTCTGTGCTTTTCTGGTCACATTCAAAAAATGATTGCCAAGTACAATGTCATAAAAATTTTCCTCTATATTTTCTTCCAGGAGTTTTATAGTTTTAGTCTTAATGTTTAGGTATTTAATCTATCTTGAGTTCATTCTTGTATATGGTGTAAGATACGGGCCTGACAATTCATTTGCTTGGGAATATTAGGGGTGTGTGTGTGTGTGTGCGTGTGTGTGTGTGTTTAGTTTATCCCATTTAGAGTTTACTGAAATTCTTGAATATGTCTTGAAATTTTTACTCAAATTTGGGAAAATTTAGTCATAATGTTTTCAGATGTTCTTTCTGTCATCATCTCTCTTTTATCTTTCTGAGACTCCCATAATACGTATATTCTTGTGCTTGATGGTATCCAACAGCGTCTGATATTTTATTCATTTTTCCTATTTTTTTCTTTATGTATCACTCTGAACGTCTCAACTGACCTATCTTAAATTTTATTGGTCACTTCTTCAGACAGGTAAAATCTGCTTTTAAGCCCTTCTAGCTAATTTTTATTTAGTAACTATAATTTTCAAGTTCAGAATTTTCATTTTCAAATTCAGATTAAAGAGATCTCTATCTCTTTGTTGCTATTCTGTATTTCTTGAGACATAATTCTCATACCTTTTTTTGTATTTCTTTAGGCATTATGTTCTTTAGTTCTTGGAACATGTTTTAAAATAATTGACTCAAAGTACTTGTCTAGCTACGTCTAATGTAGGATTCCTCAGCAACAATTTCTGTTGCCTGAGTTTTTTCTTGGGTTTGGGCTTTTATATTTTACTTTTTTTTTTAACATCTCATAATATTTTGTTAAAAACTAGATATTTTAAATAATATAATGTGACAACTATGAAAGTCAGATTATCCCCACAATATATATATTTTTGTTATTGATGTTTGTTTTTGTCATTGCTATTTGTTTAGTGAATTTTCTGAACTACTTCCATACAGTCTATATTTTTTGTCACATGTAACCACTACAGTTTCTGGTCAGTTAGCTAGTGGTCAGTGAATGATTGGTCAGACATGTCCTTACATGCTTTGAAACTATAGATTTCCCAGACTTTGCTGAGAGCTTCTATGTGCAGTTTGGAGAGGCCTTCAATGCTTATGTAAGCAGGTTAAAATTTAGCCTTTACTTTTTACTTTTAGCTTTCATCAGAGCCTGAAGGTTAGCCAGAGGCAACAGCTTAGGGCCTTCTCAAGTCTTTTCTGGATGTGCATACATCCCTGCATATATGCAAAACCTTCTAGATTCAGAAGAATAAGTTGGAGCTTTTCAAAGGCCCCCACAGACAACTTTGCAAGTTTTTCCCTTTATGTTTTTTGGTGAGCTTCTCTGTGGTCACAGCTGTTATCATTGCCTCATGAAGCTGCAATATTAAGTACCCACTGTTGATTGTTTTTTACAAATGTAGCCCCAGAGTTGAAAGCTCCTTAGGGTTGGTGAGGTCTGATTTAGGCCAAATACAGATGAGTTCTGCAAATGGATGTTTCCGGAGAACTGCCAGACATGTATGAATACGGGCTTTTGGGGAGCTTCAAACCCATTCTTCCCCTTCCAAAAGGTGTCTGTTTTACATGGCTACCATAATTATGAGGCTTTTTATTTTTTTCAAAATTTCTTTAAAGCTGGGGAGAGGAATAAAAATAATTTGAAATGTGGCAAAGCTCACTGTTGTCATCGAGATTCAACCATTTTTCTTCAAAAAAATTTCCTTGGATTGTTGCAGGCCTTTGGTTAATTCAGAGTTCTTAAAACATTGATTATACAATAAATTATTATTACTATTAATTTTGGAGTCAGTGTTTTCATTCTTTCATAGAAGAGTAAATTCTTGGAGAATCTTACTTTGCCATTCCTATGCTCTTACATGTTTGGGGATTTTTGTAATTTAAATTTAAATTTTTTAATTTTTAAATTTTTTTTTTTTTTTTTTTTTTTTTAGAGATAGGGTCTGGATAGAGATTCTGTCATGCAGGCTGGAGTGCAGTGGTGTGATTACCACTCACCGCAGCCTCAAACTCCTGTGCTCAAGTGATGCTCCCACATGTTTTAAGCAGTAATAATAGTCCATTCTTAAATCTTGTAATGTTCTTTATTAATATGCAAACAATAAACATGTGGGATCCATTGCAATATTTTCTAAGGCATGCAATACATGCACAGCTACATTACTTTCAGAATAACTCCTTCTTTATAAGAATGGTTGCAATCTTCTGAATCTGGTCCTTTTTCCAAATAAATTCCAATAGCAGTGGCTTGTAGGATTTCAATATGAGTTATTATATCCACATTGATTGAACTGGTACATAATTTAAATGTTTTTGTGATAAATATTAAATCTATTTATACTCTGGAAGAAGAAAGACACTCTAAGTGTAATTTTAGAGAATATTCATGAGTTAAATCAGATTTTTGACAGCTCTTTTTATGGATTTTATTTAAATTACAAGTGTTTTTAACTGTTTTCCAGATGCAATTATCATAGACCACAGATTCGCGTTCTTTATAACCCTGGGGAGAAATCACACAATTATATAGTCAGAGATTTAAACTGAAACAAATTCTTAAATACAAATTGTCCATTATATGACTAGTATGTAAATAATTAGAATTTTACTAAAGAAGGCAAAAAGCACCAGACATACTTCTGAATGCTTTATAAAACCAGTCACTTAATTTAAAATGCTCATTTCCATTGGCTGTGCTTCAAAAATGATATACATTGAACACAATACTCATTATTTAAGCAGAGTTCAATGAATATTGAACAAAGGCAGAAAGAGGAGGTTTTGTGCATTTAAATGTGTTTTTAATCTGCCTTTCAAAAGAGCTATTTATTTACAAATAAAACACTTTATGGCTTACCTTGTAAACACATATTTATAGTGGATAAAGAGCTTTCAGGAAAATTCTTAATGTAAGTAATGTTAAACACATACATCAGGGTTCATAAAGTATTTTGTGATATACTGGTTACAACTTAGAAAATGATTTTTCTGGCCTGGCAAGTTAGCTCATGCCTATAATCTCAATGCTTTGGAAGGCCCAGGCAGGAGGATCACTTGAAGCCAGGAGTTGAAGACCAGGCTGGGCAACGCAGTGAGAACCCATCTCTACAAAATATAAAATTTAAAAAATGATTTTCTATAATATTAACATTATGAAGGAAACTTTTAATGCAACTTCACTGAGATTGCAAATTATGGGTTTTGGATTCAACTGAAGTCTAGGCTCTTAAAATACCTTTAAGAATCCTTCTAGCCATTGTGAGTACTGAAAGATCACCATCAACTAGTAACTCATTTTAAGAAAATATTCCACTGTCTTAATATGATTTCTTTTTCATTATTCATAAACTTTTTCTTTTATTTTTGAGACGGGGTCTTGCTGTGTTGCGAGGGTGAAGTGCAGTAGTGTGATCTCCGTTTACTACAACCTCTGCCTCCTGGGTTCAAGCAATCCTCTCACTTCAGCCTCCTGAGTAGCTGGGACTACAGGTACATGCCACCTCACCTCTATTTTTAATAGAGACAGGGTTTTGCCGTGTTGCCCAGGCTGGCCCTGAACTCCGAGGCTCAAGTAATCCACCTGCCTCGGCCTCCCTAAGTGCTGGGACTACAGCCATGAGCCACCACGCCTGGTCATTCAGGAACTTTCTACATACACACAAAAATAATGTTAGAGCCTAAACTAGATGATAACAAGTCTTTCTGGACATTCCTGAAATGGATCTACATATGAATTTTCCACAGTGAACTAAAAGTAAGCTGAATTTTACCCTTGCTCCAAAAGGATGTGTTTGATATCCTATGTCAAGTAACAGGTATGTAAAAAGGAACAAGGGGATTGTTATGTGAAAATAAGAGCTTGCATACCCTAGACTAGCAGCATAGCACACTACTGGAATGTTGGAAGCCCTGGATTTTGCCTTTGCCTTATATACAAGCTTCAGTAAATTGTTTAACCCCTCTGTGTATAGTTTTCTTATCTGTAAAATAATAATGGCATTATTCACATGGCAGAATGCTAAGCAAAATAGGTGCCTGATACATAACAGCTAGTATTTTTAATTAGTAAAAGCGTGTATTATGGAGTAGAAAAATGAATTCTAAGGTGAATGTGAATTTTTGACTTGAAGAATCCCAGGAGGAAGTCAGAGGTTTTCTCACGATGAGGTGAATGGAAAGTTCAGGAAGTTTGTAAAAACAATGTTAGGGGTGATTGACATGTTCCTCTGCATTCAAGACACAATCTTCAAGTGATCTGTGGTATTCCTGATGGACTCATATATGGATTCTATCAGCCTAGTTAAGACCACCTTCAACAATCTACCCTGAGGAAATGCCCTAAAAGTCAGGTATGCTGCAAGAAGTAGCCCCCATCCAGAGAGGAGAAGGCTAGACAGCGGCTTGTCTGTATTTAACCCACAGCCTCTAGAAAAAGGTTTGTGAGGAGGTTCCATATGGTGACGTTTATTAATACATTATCCACAAAGTAGGGGAATCTTGTATCTCTAAAGAACACGGTATTATATGGTGGTTAAGATCCTTGGCTAAGATTGGGTGCAGTGGCTCATGCCTGTAATCCCAGCACTTTGGGAGGCCGAGGAGGGTGGATCACTTGAGGTCAGAGGCTTGACACCAGCCTGGCCAACACGCGAAACCCTGTCTCTACTAAAAGTTCAAAAATCAGCCTGATGTTGTGGGGCACACCTATAATCCCAGCTACTCAGGATGCTAAAGCAAGAGAATCGCTTGAATCCGGGAGGTGGAAGTTGCAGTGAGCTGAGACTGTGCCACTGCACTCCAGCCCGGGCAACAGAGTGAGACTCTGTTGAAAGAAAGAAAGAGAGAAAGAGAGAAAGAGAGAGAGAGAGAGAGAGAAAGAGAGAAAGAAAGAAAAAGAAGGAAGGAAGGAAGGGAGGGAGGGAGGGATCCCTGGCTTAGTTAAAATTCCTATTCCCCCACTTGCTAGCTATATAATTTTGGCTAAGCTTCAGTTTCCTCATATACAAAATTGAATGACCACAATTAATCCATAAAGCTTATTGGAAACCTTCAGTGACAATATGTATAGAAATTACTTAGCACAGTGACACACACATTATAAACATATGCTGTATATCAACATACTAATAAACTATAACTGGTAAAGATCATTACATGCAGTAGAACTGTTAAAAAAATGTGTAGGAAACACTCTCACTAAAATATACCATAAAATTTTGACAAAATATTTGCGTGGGGAGGTTAATAATCTGTTTGTTGTAAATGTCTCTGATTCTACAAGGTTTCTGGTTGTGATTCACAAGAACTCACAACTCTTATAGAAAATATGTCGTATGCAAAGTTTTGAAGAGGAAATTTCTACACTATAGACAAAAAATAACATTTTACAAGAAGCTACATTTTGATTCAAATATCACTTTACAAAATGTGAACCTAATCATGACTTATTGCAAGTGGGTATTGTAGAAAACACACACCTCTGCTTCAAAGAATTGCTGCAGTGAAAAGCAAAATTTGTTTGACAAGCCCAGCCTTTTAGTGGGTTATAGACAAAGTTGGTTTCAGAATATTATCCTAGAATTGATTTTATCATTGTTAGAACAGTACCTGTTTATCATTAAGAGGTTTGGTGATATCAGCATTTGTATGAGTAGACTTGAGCTCAGACTGCCCTTGTCTGAATTATTGTGCTGAAGATTTAAGAGAAAGACACCAAATAAGGGGCACTGGAATGAACTAATCATGAAGTGATAAAGACAACTGAAGTCTGCAAATTGACCAATTATAACTGACATAGCAGACAAGAGTGGGAAGATTTATGATAAATGTGTTCCTGATTGTACTCCAGGCAGAGCAACTGGTGTTAGCAGTAATACGGAAAGATTCCCAGGAAATATAAATTCAGGTTAATCGCTTTTCTTGATGACAACAAAAGGAGCATAAATTTGGTAAGAATTGACCAGGACTTTTATTTGATGAGGCAATATATCTGGAGCAACCCTGTTTGTAGACATGCACAGAGTGATATATATTTTGCTTGTGTCTCAGATTTCTCACCTGTGAAATGAGGAGAGGTTGTCAGATAAGATCGAGGATGCATAGTTAAATTTTAATTATGGACACATAATGAATAATTTTCATTCATATGGTCCATTCAATATTTAGGAATACTTAAAATGTATTCATTACTTATCTCAAATTTAGATTTATCTGGGTATCCTTCATTATAATTTGCTAAATCTGGCAAACTAAATTTGGGTAACAATGAGTTGTGAAGATTAAATGAATTAATACATATTAAGCACTTAGAAAGGTATTCAGCACAATGGAAGTACTCAATTGATGTTAGCTTTTATTAAAATCACTACTATTATCTCACTGAGGTAAATATAAAAGTCTTCTTTATGAATTGAGATATGTCATTTCTCATGTAATAATATTTAGCTATTCACACATCTAAAAATTATAATCACTCCATGCAAATAATTTTTTAATCTAAATTCATGCTCTTTGGGCCAAAGCTTCTTGCATGGATGGCAAAATGATGTTTATATTGCTTTTGTTTACCAAATTAATCTTTTAGGAATTAATTGTTTCTATTAGGGCATTTATTCCCCAATTTGGTTAACTGTCCATTAGAGAAAAATAGAATAACACCTAGATTTGCATAAATGAGTCAATTAGCTGGACTCTCTGTAGGTATTAATGGATGAAATAAAACTGCCTATCATAATTCAAGATATATTTTATTTATTTTCTAATGAGAGACATGGGAAGGACTAATATTTTGAAGTGTTAGTTTGTGCCTATCACACTCCCTGTCCCCAATTCTTTCTACCCTTTATTATTCCTCTTCTACTTTGCCCCCAAAATGCAAAATCTTAGTTTGCTTCAAATGAATCTTGTCCTAGCAGGATCATTATTAGCATCAAATTCTGGTGTTTGTATGAGACACATCTCAAGTGGAAGTGTGATTTATAGAAAAGGTGATCTCATGTTATCACCACCACCCAGGCTAAATATCCTTTAAACTGAAGGAAGAGAAAGAAGACTTAGAGGGAAATCAAGAGAATCAGATGTTGGTGACGTTGCAGCCAGTTTCCTTCCCTAGCGGGAGGAATAGAACCTCAAGGAGATTTGGGGATTAGGAAGAGAGCACACTTTCTTTCCGTCTCACTCTTTGGGGAGTTGGCAAAATTCCCAGAGTTCTCCAGCCATGATGGATTTAGATGGTAGCATAAAGACCCCAGAGAAGTGGCTGGAATAACCTAAGCCAAGTTCTCATACATGTTGAAGGGGTATATATTGACACTCATGTCATCTTATGTGAGCAGAAAGTTGCTGACAGGGCATTGAAAGCCAGCAAAGTCAGTGACTTTAACCAGCAGATAAAGATTACATAACCAGAGACCAAATGACAAAATAGATATTTCTATACATACTGCCATAAAGTAATTCAAACCAATAATCAGATGCCATCCTTGAGAGGAGGATGCTATTTATCCCTCTCAATCTCTAATTTAATTTCTCTCCAATAAGAAAGGAGGGAGGATAAGTAGTCAACATTACTAGATTTTTCCTCCTGAATCAAGAGAAAACACCGGAATGGCTGAGTTTTCATCCTGGATGGAGTAAGATAAATGAGAAACCTATTATTACAAAAAAAGTTACGTTTCTCATTCTTTCTCAAGAGCCCCTGTGATGTGTGAGGCTTAAAGACTTATGTCTGCCTTTAGTAATGACAGAAGCAGTCTAAGTTTTGCTAATATTGAACACATGCATAACTAATTCACGAGAAGGTGATTTTTGTTGTTATTGTTTTTGTTGTTGTTTTCAGACAGAGTCTTCCTCTGTCACCCAGGCTGGAGTGCAATGGTGTGATCTCGGCTCACTGCAACTTCTGCCTCCTGGGTTCCAGCAATTCTCCCGCCTCAACCTCCCAAGTAGCTGGGATTACAGGCACACATCACCACACCTGGCTAATTTTTTTGTATTTTCAGTAGACACAGGATTTCACCATGTTGGCCAGGCTGGTCTTGAACTCCTGATCTCCTGATCTGCCCGCCTCAGCCTCCCAAAGTGCTGGGATTACAGGCATGAGCCATTGCGCCCAGCTAAGAAGGCTTAAATGAGTATCTGATTGGATATGTGAGAGTGTTTATACAGAAGTTAAGAAGACCAATGATTGCAGGCCCACTATGTTTTAGGCACTATACTAGGCTCTTGTTCATAATCTTAAGAGATTTGCTATTTTACAAGTATTAAACTTGGGGCATAAAGAGATTGAGTAATTTGAACAAGTCTCTGACAGTTTGTAAGTGGTAAGGGTCAGATTTGGTTGAGAGCCGCACACTTCCAAGCAGAAACTTTTTGGACTATCAGAGCACAACGTCTCCCTGCTAAGTATCATCTGTTATCAGTCACTGTTCAGCTTAACTATGAATAGCCAGACTAAATTTTATAGGAATCTTCTTACTCTCTTTCATTGATATTTCAAGAATCTAAAGACATTCGTCAACATCAAGTTTCCTCAGAGGCAGCTTCTGCCCATTTCAGCAGCTTTAAGATGAGGGTAACTGGAAAAAACAATTTTTAACTTCCTACCTCAAATTGAACATGAAAAACATTAAAAATTCTCCTGGCCAGGCGTGGTGGCTCACGCCTGTAATCGCAGCACTTTGGGAGGCCAGGGAGGGTGGACCACGAAGTCAGGAGATCGAGACCATCCTGGCTAACACGGTGAAACCCCGTCTCTACTAAAAATACAAAAAATTAGCTGGGCGCAGTGGCGGGCACCTGTAGTCCCAGCTACTCGGGAGGCTGAAGCAGGAGAATGGCGTGAACCCAGGAGGCGGAGCTTGCAATGAGCTGAGATCGCGCCACTGCACTCCAGCCTGGGCGACAGAGCGAGACTCTATCCCCCCCAAAAAAGTATTTGTCCTAATGAAAGGAGAAAGCTACTAAATTTCTGACAAAATCCCTGGGTTAATGAAAAAATCAATAGCAGAATACCCCAGAAATATATCACTTACTTCTGGAACACACAGTACTCCCTAAAAAGTAGAGATACTCAATGTCCATTTGAAATTACGTTTAAATGGTGACTTTATGGAGTCCTTCTTCCATAGTTCACGCAACACCATTTGGGGATACTTCTGTTATCTTTTAATTGAGTCCTGACCAAATAGTGTTTTTTGCGGTAGGGTTCTGATTTCCTGTAAGTCCTGTCTCTTAATCCTGAGCCATTTCTCTAGAAGGGTGAAGAAAATCAAATCGTTTCTAGAAGATTATTGTAATTATTGTCATTAATTTTGGATGCTGAGGCTTTTCTTTAATTTTTAAGATGATTTTATAGATATGTCAATAAAAAACTTTGAAGAGAATGTCTGGCATTTTAATTCACTTCATCGTTGTTTTTCTGGAAGTTTCTCAGCAATTACTTTATAATCTATGCTGCCTGTTTTGCTGCAAGTGCATTTCTGTAATTGGCCTATGAGAACAGACATTTATTGAAAAAAAAAAAAAAGGCTGCCTGGAGAACATTATTTCAGGCTCACCACTGCCTAGGAAAATAAAAAGCTCTCTGCAGAATTGAGAGAAAATAATCTCAGGGGGTATTATTTCAATGTTAAGTGTGGTTTGACAAACAGGTTAAATTAAATTGCTAACATTAGAGTAGTTCTTCTCTTGTTATTGAGGCTAGGAAATAGATTGGTCTAAGTATCTCAATGAAATATTCACAAAATGTAAATTTTATCATAGAGACAAATTACTTTACATAAATTGAAAATATAATGTAATCAGTGTTTTACATATATCCTGTAAAACATTTTTGAATAATCAATATTGATACCATATCATCATTGATTCAAGAAAACCCCAACCATGTATGTATATATATGTATACATATATATGTATACTCATACACATACATATATGTATGTATGTATATCTACATATGTGTGTGTGCACACACACACATATATATACACACACACAAACATATATCTTGGTGCAATAGCTGGATTTTTTAGCTTAAAAACATTAGAATGGTATGTGACACTCAACACCAAATAATCTGTGAAAGAAAGAATTAATAACTGTACCTCATTAAAATTAAAACTTTCTGCTCCACAAAAGACACTATCAAGAGAATGAAAAGATATGTCACATACTGGGAGAAAATATTTCCTGAAGACATATCTTATAAAAGACTGTTATCCAAAACTTACAAAACACACTTAATACTCAACAGTAGGAAAATGAACAACCCAAAGAAAAATGGGCAAAAACTTTACTAATCACCTCAACAAAGAACACATATAGGAGACAAATAAGCATAGGAAAAGGTGCTCCGTATGTCTTCAAGGAAACGCAAATGAAAACAACCATATGATACTAATACACACTTTTTAAAGAATGGCTAAAATCTAAAACAGTGACCACAGCCAATGCTGGCAAGGATGTGGAACAATAGAAACACTCATATGTTGCTGGTGGCAGTGTAAAATGATACATGATACAGCCACCTTCGAAGACAGTTTCTTACAAAACTAAATATGTTTTTACCATACACTCCTTGGTATTTACCCAAAGGAATTGAAAACGTATGTCCACATAGAAACTTAACTTGAGTTTTTATAACAACTTTATCTGTAATTACCAAAACTTGGAAGCAACCAAGATGCCCTTCAGTAAGTGAGTGAATAAATAAACTGTAGTATATCCAGAAAATAGAATATTACTGAGTACTAAAAACAAATGAACTCTCAAACCCTGAAAAAAATTAGAGGGAATTTAAATGCATATTACTAAGCAAAAGAAGCCAATCTGAAAAGGCTACATACTATATTATTCCAACTATACGACATTCTAAGTAAAAGAAGACAATCTGAAAAGATTACATTCTGTTTATTCCAACTATATGATACTCTGGAAAAAGGCAAAACCATGGAGACAGTAAAAAGATCAGTGGTTCCCAGGCTTTGGAGGGAAAGAGATATAAATAGGCAGAACACACAGGATTCTTAGGACAATGAAGTCATTCTGTATTAGGCCATGGGGTGGATATCTGTCATTACACATTTATCCAAACCTATAGAATGTAGAGAAGCAATGCAACTCTAGTGTTAACTATGGACTTTGGATGATGATAATGTTGTTTCTATGTAGATTCATGGATTGCAATAAATGTGCCACCCTGGTGGGGGATGTTAGTAATGGGGAGGCTATGCGTGTGTGCAGGGAGGGGCATATGGGAAATCTCTATACCTTTCACTCAACTTTGTGCTGAGCCTAAAACTGCTCTAAAAAAGTAAAGTTAAAATTAATGAGTATGAGCAGAGTCTTTGAAGCCTGATAGCATGTCCCAGTATCCATATGTTAGGAAAGGACTCTTCCAACAGCATTTGAAATGTCTGGCCTTGTCAATTCACAAGTTATGTAGTAAATCCAAGAAACTTGACTTTCTGCTTGGCTCTGTTTCTAATGGCTGAAGTCACATTCATTCTGGCATTATTCTGCTAGTCTATTCTTCTAGAAAGGTTTCATCTGTTTCATTGAACAGAATAATTTAAACAATCCCTATTCTTTCCTTTGTTCATAAGATTATTTTAAGAATTCCTGGAGAATTATGAAATTTTACCCAAATTAACACTGTGCTGAAATACAAAAGTGTTTTCTTTTGTAATAGTAAAATGTTAATGATTAGAATAATTATTTCTAAGGTAAACATAACATGTTACATTTTAAACAATTTAATTGAACTTTATCCTAAGCCACAGCCTTGACATTTGGACTCATTAAGAAAAGAGAATTTATGTCAATACATTGATGGTCTTTAAATTTCACTTAAAATCACACCCTGATTTCCAGAAGGTAGGACCAAAAATTTTTGGATCTATAAGAAGTTACTCTAAGAAACAATTTATCTTAAGCCAAAGATGAAAACATAAGGAGGGTTTTGACATTTTGAATGAGGTCCAAGAAGCTGGCAGTGTGAAACCACATGAAAATGCAAAGAATATTTTAAAGAAAAGGTTACTATAGTCTTTTTCAGTAATCCTAAAGATATATAGTTCATATTATACCAGATTTAGATAGAATTACTTGGGGGGAAATGTTCTTATTCTACTGAAACTAGCTTTTCCCTCCTCATCAATTGGATAACATATTAGGCATTAGTGATAGAAAGACATTTGAAAGCTTTGCCATTTTAACATAATCATGAGAAATGTCTAAAAGTTATACAAGCTGAATTAGGAAAAGCTGCTTATTATGGGGAAAATACAGCTGCATGTCAATAGCAGAGAGAGAAATATGTTTCAAACAATGACCTGGAGACTATATGATGCTACCTAGGTGTCGTTCTAATCATCAAAGAACATTTAAAAAATGCAGTCTGTAGTTTTAGCAGTAATTTGATGGTGTACTAACCTATTGCTGAGTAACAATTCATGGACAGTCTCTATTAAATCATTATTGGACTTGCATTTTTCATTTTGTACTAACAAGCCAGTAATTATATTGTGCTACATGTTCAAAAATTGAAGTATAAATATAAGCAAACATAAACCTAATATTTGATATCCTGGACCTTCATATTATGGAAATAAAAATCATAAATTGAGGAATCCACTGTGAGGATAGAATTTGATGGAGTGTATGGAAATTTAATGTCTGGGTTTTGAAACATCTGGGTTTCAAAGAGTCGTTAAGACTCTCTCTCTCAACCAGGTGTTAACATCTCTGAGATATGTCAAAAAAGTTAACTGATGTCTAAGATGACTTGACTAGTCCTCTGGTGGTCGTGGGGCAGTAAGAGTGGATGAGGTGTCACTATCAGTTTAGCAGCAGGCAAAGAATAAGCCATTTCAGGAACAGCAAAAACTGTGACGCCAAATTGAACTTTCCAGGCTTAGTCAACTTGAAATATGCCTATAAAAAATGTAAGTCATTAGAGGTTTAATGAAGAAGGGGGCAGCAAAAAAAAAAAAAAAAAAAGTGGTCAAATACAATTGATTGAAGTGAATTATTAAAGTACAACAGTTTTACTGATGTGTTTGTGTGTTTGAAGTGCACCAATGTCTAAGCTATTGTCCTTGATATTTTGAGTATATAAAAATGTTTATAAAAACAAATCTCTGCCCACAGAGTACTTAATCTATACTATTGAATGAATCATCTCAGGTTGCCATAACAAAATAGCGTAAGCTGAATGGCTTAAACAACAGAAATTTACTTTCTCATAGTTCTGGAGGTTCAGAGTCTAAAATTAGGGTGACTTCATGATCACTCTGATGAAGGCTCTCTTCCTGACTTGCAGATGGTTGTCTTTTCACTGTGATTTTACATGGCAGAGACAGTGAGCTCTCTGATATTTCTTCTTATAAGAACACTAATCCTATTTGATCAAAACCTATCCTTGTAACCTCATTTAAACCTACTATCTTCCAAAAAGCTGTATGTCCAAATACAGTCATCTTGGAGGTTATGGCTTCAACATATGAATTTGGGGGAAACAAGAACATTTAGTCCATAACAAGTTCAGTACTTCCTGTCTCCCTACTATGCAATGATTAGAAAAAAACAAAAAAGATAAAGGAAGAAAAATAAGAGAATTAAAAAAGAATAGTATGAAAAAACATAGATACATACATTGCAGTGGATATTTAGATGAGGAAGCTGTTCCTAGAAAATAGTATATGGCAAATGCAGCATCATGTATGAAGGATATATTCATCAACCATATAATGTATTTCACAAACTGAAGCATGTCCTAGTCTGTTTGTGTTGATATCTAAAACACCTGAGGCTGGGTAATTTGTAATGAAAAAAGGTTTATTTGGCTCACAATTCTGCAGATTGTATGAGAAGTGTGGTGCTAGCATCTACTCAGTTCCTAGTGAGGGTTTCATGCTGCTTCTACTCATGACAGAAGGCAAAGGCGAGCTGGTTTCTGCAGAGGTCACATGGCAAGAGGGGAAGCAAGAGAGAATTAGGGCAGTGCCAGGCTCTTTTAAACATCCAGAGAACTAATAGAATGAGAACTCATTCATTATTGTGAGGGTGGCACCAAGACATTCACAAGGGATCTACCGCAATGACCCAAACACCTCCTGCTAGGCCACACCTCCAACACTGGGGGTCACAAATTTTAATATGAACATTGAAGGGGTCAAATATCCAAACCATAGCAAACAATTTTAGAGTTAAAGTGGCACTATTAATAATTGCAAAATTTGTCAAGCTACAGGTAGCTCATACCATGGACCAACCAGTCATATTGAGTCATTTGGTCTTGTTGAAGAATAGAGTGTAAGAAGAAGAGAGGGGGATTCCTTGACACCAAAATCAATAGAGGTTTGGACTCCGATTGCAGGTAAGCGAAAGCCCTGCAAAGCTTTTGAAGGCTGGAGTGCCATGATTGAAGGTGCGCTTCCTTATGATGAATCAGGAAGTAGTGTAATTAGAATGTATGGACCAATTTTAGTAAAGGTGGTGGCAATGAAAACAAAGAAGAGAAGACAGGTGAGAGATGTGGAGTCAGAGTTGTCAAATCAGGGGTTGATGGTGAGGCAGCAGGCGGCTCAGGTCTATGAAGTGCTAACTTTCTATTTGTACACTATTTCTCTCTCCTTCTATACTCTTTGTTCCTTGCCCTTTCTTTGGGTTTGGAGCTGAATATTCAACATCTGCCCTTTACAAAGCAGAAGCAGGTTGTAAGTTCCAGGCATGGAATGATGCTGCTCGAATGGAAAGTGCTGTGGGTGAGCTGTAAGCTCAGGTGACCTCTCAAAGGTAATATTTTCTTATACCACAAAAGCATAACTAGTGTGTAAAAGGAGTAATATATTAAGCACTGTTCTGCTTGAGGAATCTTCAGAAAGTCTCCAGATACTTCCTAGCTAAGATCTCTTCATCCTTCAAAATTAAAGTAAAAGGCAATGCAGCCTGGGAATTAAAATGTTTCCAAGATTTCTTATGCTGCTCTTTAAGAGTAGAGTTAGATAAGTTTTAAATAAGAAAAAGTGAAAGGATATTATAAAACCTGATCTGCATGATTAAAAATATCACTGATGTGAACAGAAAAGCAAGCAATTGACAGTTCTCTAACTGCTACTCTCTGTCCTCACTTCCACTGTCCTGTGAAAAATCCATTTCAATACCTGTCAGCTTACTTGAAAATATTTAGGTTTTATACTTTTTATTTAAAAAATAAAGAAAACTACATTATGGATACCTTTGTTCCCTGATGGAAGCAAAGTGTTCTAATTTTGTTGTTTTTGGCATCTGTGAAGCATTTGTTTTGAGACATTCTGGCCTTTTCATGGACTAAGACACAAGAGATTAAAAAAAAAAAAATCCTTGTTGCCTGTAAGAGAGGTACTCAGGAATGATTTCTTAGAGGCTGAATTTATCCACAGAAACCTCTTCCTCAAGGAAAAACTGCTGCACTAGACCTTCTATAGACGTCGTGAACAGTTAGTATTCAGATGCTTGAATCACAAGCCTTAGACAACTTGTGGAACTATTATTTCATTTTAATAATTTATGAAAATCATTTGCTTCTGAATCTGTTGTCACACCCCAGTCATGCTCAGGAGTGATTAATTTTCAGCCCAATTAATGTGGCCACCTCTTCTGCCAAGTAGAGAATAAGTGTGTCTCTTTGTTCTGGGCTGTGTGTGCATCTTTCAGGAAATGCAAATCAGAAAAATAGGCAGGAAAGGAAAATAAAACATTCAGACCTCAAGAAATCACAAAGGACTAGAAAAAAGTGACTGAGCATTTGAGAATATATCAGACATTGCTGTGAGATAAAATGCGTATATTTAGAATATTCTGGGAAGATCTGAAACCATTTCAACTCTAATCATAAAGCCATTGATTCCTTTGTAAAATGTGCCCACAGCAATTGAGATACCAGAAAGCCAGAGGAATTAGAAAGCGATATAAGGGAATAAAAGCAATGCTAAAAAAACCCAAGACTATATGTGACTCGAATATGATTTCAAAATAGCATTTCAAAGAATTCTATATGAAAAAGTCTTAAAATAATAATGATTTGTAGAGATGTACTCTAATAGTCCATTCTCATGCTGCCATGAAAAAATACCCAAGACTGGGTAATTTGTAAAGAAAAGAGGTTTAATTGACTTACAGTTCCATGTGGCTGGGGAGGCCTCAGGAAACATGGCAGAAGAGGAAACATACAATCATGGCAGAAGAGGAAGCAACATGTCCTCACCTGGCAACAGGAGAGAAAAGAATGAGTGCCCAGAGAAGGGAGAAGCCCCTTAGAAAGTAATCAGAGATCATGAGAACTAACTCACTATCACGAGAATAGGATGGGAGAAACCACACCATGATTCAATTATGTCTGCTGTGTGCCTTCCATGACATGTAAGGATTATGGAAACTAAAATTTGAGATGAGATTTGGGTGGGGACACAAAGCCAAACTGTATCATTCCACCCTGACTCTTTCAAAATCTCATTTCCTCACAATTCAAAACACAATCATGCCCTTTCAACAGTCCCCCAAAATCTCAACTCATTCCAGCATTAACCCAAAAGTCCAAGTCCAAGGTCTTAACTGAGACATCACAATTCTTTTCCACTTATGAGCCTGCTAAAGCAAGTTAGTTACTTCCTGGATACAGTGAAGGTACAGGCATTGGATAAATGCTCCCATTTCACCAAATGGGATAAATTGGCCAAACCAAGGTGCCAGAGGCCCCATGCAACTTCAAAACCCAAGCAGGCAGTCATTAAGCCTTAAAATTCCAAAATGATCTCCTTTGACTCCAAGTCTCACATCCAGGTCATGCTGATGCAAAGGTGGCCTCCCATGGCCTTGGACAGCTCTGTTCCTGTAGCCCCCATCCCAGCTGCCTTCACAGCATGGTTTGAGTGCTTGTGGGTTTTCCAGGTGTATGATGCAAGCTGTCAATGTATCTACCATTCTGGGATATGGAGGACAGTGGCTGTCTTCTCACAGCTCCACTAGGCGATGCCTCAATGAGGACTGTGTGTGGAGACTCCAACCCCACATTTCCCTTCTGCACTGCCCTAGCAAAGGTTTCCCATGAGGGCTGCACCACCTGCAGCATAATTCTGCCTGTACATCCAGGTATTTCTCCATACTTCCTCTGAATTCTAGGCAGAGATTCCCAAACCTCAATATTTGACTTATGTGCACCTGCAGATACAACACCACATGGAAGCTGCCAAGGCTTGGGGCTTGTGCCCTCTGAAGCCATGGCCCAAGCTGTACCTTTACCCCTTTTAGCTATGGCTGAAGTAACTGGGATGCAGGGCATCAAGTCCTGAGTCTGCATCCAGCAGGGGTCTCTGGACTTTGTCCAGGAAACCATTTTTCCCTCCTAGGCCACCAGGTCTGTGATGGGAAGGGTTACTGCGAAGGTCTCTGACATGTCCTGGAGGCGTTTTCCCCATTGTTTTGGTGATTAGCATTTGACTCCTAGTTACTTATGCAAATTTCTGCAGCAAGCTTGAATTTCTCCACAGAAAATGGGTATTTCTTTTTTTATCATATTGTCGGGCTGGAAACTTTCTGAACTCTTAAGCTCTGCTTCCCTTTGAAAAATAATTTATAATTCCAAACCTTCTCTTTGTAAATACATAAAACCTAATCCTTTTAACAGCACCCAAGTCACTTCTTTAAGGCTTTGCCGCTTAGAAATTTCTTCTACCAGATAACCTAGATCATTTCTCTCAAGTTCAAACTTCCACAGATCTCTAGGGCTGGGCAAAATGCTGCCAGTCTCTATGCTAAAGCTTAACAAGAGTCACATTTGCTCCAGTTCCCAACGAGTTCCTCATCTCCATCTGAGATCACCTCGGCCTGAACTTCATTGTCCATATCACTATCAGCATTTTGGTCAAAACCATTTAACAAGTCTCTAGAAAATTCCAAACTTTC
The DNA here is from genome assembly GCF_003255815.1 of Theropithecus gelada. NCBI lineage: Eukaryota > Metazoa > Chordata > Mammalia > Primates > Cercopithecidae > Theropithecus > Theropithecus gelada. The sequence goes on from NC_037675.1 coordinate 88,634,737, forward strand.
CCACACCTTTCTGTCTTCTGAGCTCTCCAAGTTTCTAGGAAGTTCCAAAGTTTTCCATATTTTTCTGTCTTTTTCTGAGCCCTCCAAACTGTTTCATCCTCTTCCTGTTTCCCAGTTGCAAAGTTGCTTCTACATGTTTAGGTATCTTTATAGTAGTACCCCACTCTCTGCAGTACAAATTTACTGTATTAATCCATTCTCAGGCTGCTATGAAGAAACACTTGAGACTGGGTGATTTATAAATAAAAGAGGCTTTCTTTTCTTTATAAGTTACTCATAGTTCTGCATGGCTGCGGAGGCCTCAGGAAACTTACAGTCATGGAAGGGGAAGCAACAAGTCCTTCTTCACATGGTGGCAGTAGAGAGAATAATGAGTGTCCAGTGAAGAGGTAAGCCCCTTGTAAAACCATCAGATCTTGTGAGAACTAACTCACTATCATGAGAACAAGATGCGGAAGCCACCCCCATGATTTGATTATCTCCACCTGGTCCCTCTCACAACATGTGGGGATTCTGGGAACTCTAATTCACATGAGATTTGGGTAGAGACACGGTCAAACCATATCAGATGAGAATTTCATAGAATACAAGCTACTTTCTGTTTGGCATAAGACAACTAAAGAGAAAAATAAGAGTCTCAAGACTATGTGACAGATCATGTATCCAGCCAAAGTTTCAAGGTCAAGGTAAAGGAAGGCAGGCTAGGGATAGTGAGAAAGAGTAGTTGAGGTCATTTTCCTCAAAGGAAACTAGAGATTTTATTTGTCGTGTCAAACTTGAGCTTGGAATCCTGGGAGAGGAAGAAAACGATAACATGAGGGTACCCATGAGAAAAAACTTCTGAAAACATCAAGATTTCTTCTTTATTCCAAAGCCCTGAAGGTGTGTAAACTTTTGACTCTTTAGACTTAAACTCTAAGAACTTGGTTTAATTTGTAGAGAACTATGATAGTGTACAAAAATCCAGTAAATGCCAAATAATCCAACAGCAAACAAAAAGTCAACCCAACAATAAATACATATGGGATTGAAACTTAGATCTAAGATGTTTCCATATGTTGATTGATAGGGATAGATGGTATTTGTAAAATGAACAGGAATAGGTGGCATTTATGAAAGAGAGACTACATAGAGAAATAAGATAGAGGTCAGAATCCTAAGGAATGCCTGTGATTAGAGGTTAACATGTAGAGGAAGTCACAGCAAATGAGGCTGAAAACTGGTTGTGACAAAGCTGTGTGAGGGTTAAGTTAAATTTGGAGAAAATAATAAATGAGTCATTTTCAGTAACCATGAAGGCATACCATTCATATTATGCTTGCTTAATAATTACTTAAGGGTGGAACTTAGAGTAAGGGGTTGTTCTTATTGTGTCAATTTCTCCTCTTTTTCAGTTTTACATTACACAAATTTGAAATCTAAACCATATTAATAACCCCATTGTAATAGTCCTCCTTGAACAGAGTCTGAATTACTGTACTCATTTTGTTGTTGTTGTTTTGGTTTTGGTTTTGGTTTTGAGACAGGGTTTTGTTCTGTTGCCCAGGCTGCAGTATAGTGGCACAATCATGGCTCTCTGCAGCCTCAACCGCCTCGGCTCAAGCAATTCTCCCATTTCAGCCTCCCAAGTAGCTGGGACTATAGGTGTGCATCACCACATCAAGCTAATTTTTGTATTTTTTTGTAGAGATAGGGTTTTGCCATGTTTCCCAGACTGTCTTGAACCTCTGGACTCAAGTGGTCTACCTGCCTCCATCTCCAAAAGGATTAGGAGGCTAGGATTTCAGGCATGAGCTACTGTGTCCGGCCGATTACTGTGCTTTAACAAGTATCATGGTATGTTTTTCTTTAACAAGGATACAACTGGACTTGGCAAGCACTGGTCATGGGGACTTCAGAAGAGAAGAGTGGGGAAAGTAGGAGGGCTAGAAGCAGTCCTGCACAGGGCTAAGTCAAGGGTCCTCAAGTACTCGTGTGCATAAATAAGATCCAACCTTAATGTTTACTAAAATGCAAATTTCCAGACTCCACATTCTAAGATTCTAATTCAAGTGGGAGGGGTGAGATTGTCTTGAATCTGCTATTTATGTGTGTGTGTGTGTGTGTGTGTGTGTGTGTGTGTGTGTGTGTTTCCAAGTCTGCTCCTTTACATCGATGCAGGTTTTCCCTGCTAAACTTTGAGAAAGTCTTAGAAAAATTAAGTGAGTGGTGAAACAGTACAAAGAACATGCACAGAATTCATTGGAAATCAGAATGCATTGAGTCAATTCCTAAGTTCAACTTGGTGGCTGATAACACAGTCCCAAAATGTTATAGAGTATGAGGAGACTCTCAGAAAGAGTAATAATTTAGTGATGCTTTTTGATCCACGTTGAAAAAAAAATGCATCTCTGGGAATAAAAGTTGTTACGTATAGGCCATTTCAAACAAGATTGTCAGTGGCCTCTCTTGCTCTCTAATGCAAAAGTAATACTTAAGTAGACCATTACATGCTAAGGCAGAAGCTGAGACGCAAAAATGAGAAAAGGGTCATTTATGTGAGTTACATATAATAGAAAAACCTGTGTTACAATTCCAATGATTGATACTGGTAAGGGATTATACAAGAAAGTTTCATGAAATTAGTTTTTCAATTGATTTCAATTATTTTATACCTATCAGCCACTAAACCAAATTGACTAAAGACATGAGATACTTAACTGTAAGATGGATGTTCCAAAGGGGTTGCTCCACTGCCGATGCTGAGGATCCTGAGGTTTTAAGTCATAAAGAATGTGCTTCAAAATCACCTACCGGGCTTGTTTAAAGTGCACATACCTTGGCCCCAACCCACATCCACCAAACAGAATCACAGTAGATGGGTTGTAAACATTTGCTTTTTAAGCAAGCTCCCGAGGACAAACTGATGTGCCCAAAGTTTGGGAATGAATGCTTTTGATTCGTTTTCAAGTTTCTCAACCCCCTAAGCTGACAGTCTTACACAATGAACAAAACTGGTCAAATTGGTTAATAAATGTTAAAATACAACAATTAGTAAATAACAGCTTTCCTGACACCCAACTTTGACTGTCAGTGCAAATGCCATAATGACCACCTGGTCTCTCCAAGTCCTAGCCTGGGGCACTTCTACTTCCCTGAATTCAGCAGCTGAAACAGTAACATCTGGGAGAGCAGGGGCTCAGAACCTCATTGCGGTGCTGTAGCTGGTCCCTTTTCTGTTTGGTTAGTCAGCATGCCCCAGGGATTGTTAGCTGTTTTTACCATTCTCCTGGATCACTGTGGATTTATAATGGGCAAGCTTTTTAAAAGTACAAATTCTCAGACTCTAAGATGCCGGAGAATCTGATTTATCAAGTCTGGGCGTGTTACCATTGATCTATATATTCCCAAAACTTCCCAGGTGACTTTGGAGATCACCCAGGTTTGGAAACCAAAACCTTGCTACTCAAAGTGTGGTCTGGAGACCAGCATCACCAGCATCAGCTAGAGCTTGTTAGAAATGTAGAATCTTCGCCCCTCTACCTCACCCATACTGACCAAATCAGAATCTGCATTTCAAAAAGGTGTCCAAGTGATTCATGCACACTAACTAATATGGTTTGGCTCTGTGTCTTCACCCAAATCTCACCTTGAATTGTAATCCCCATAATTCCCACATGTCAGAGACAGGACTAGGCGGAGGTAATTGAATAATGGGGGTGGCTTCCCCATGCTATTCTTGTGATAATGAATGAATCTCATGAGATCTGAGGGTTATATAAGCATCTAAGCATCTGGCATTTCCCCTGCTTACATGTACTCCGTCCTGTCACCCTGTGAAGAAGGTTCCTGCTTCTCTTTTACCTTCTGTCATGATTGTAAGTTTCCTGAGGCTTCCCCAGCAATGAATAACTGTGAGTCAATTAAATCAGTTTCCTTTATAAATTACCCAGTTTCAGGTATTTCTTCATAGCAGTGTGAGAACAGACTAATACACTAACGTTTGAAAAAGACTGAGCTACTGTAATTCACAAATTCGTTAAACTAGGTCAATGATGCCCAGATGAGAATTGTATTACAAAACAGAAAAATAAGCAAGAATTAAGGACTTAACCTATGGCTTAATGGGGCAAATAAAAGAAAGGAAAGCTTTGAAATTGCCTCCAGGAGAACAGAATATTTTAGGAGGCACCATTTGCCCTGACATGAACTCTGGTTCCTGAAGAGCCTTTTGAACAGCAATGCTGTTTTCATTTTACAGGGGTTAAATTGCTGGATGTCATGCTCTCTACTTACAGTTTACATCTGAAGTGACTGAAATTAAGAAATTTCAGGCTGCTAGTGTCATTTTTCTAGTCATGCTCAGTGTTTTAGTTGTGTTGTCTTACTGTATATTCTGTACTGTCTTTTAAAAAATTATGGGACATTACTAGAAGCAATCAACTTAAAATAAGCCCTCTCTCTCTATTTCTCTATCTCTCTTTCTCTCTCCCTTATTTTTTTTATCCACCCATGTACTGAAAGGCAGTAAGATGTAACAGAAAGATTTCTGAACTGCAAAGCAGAAGACCAAGGTTACAAATTCTACCTTTTCCACTTTGTATTAATTAATAGTCACAACACATCAAATTCTTGAATTGTGCCAGGAACCTCAAAATCAGTCCTGAAACAAAACTATTTTTCCAGTTTAAAAATAACGGAATTAAACCTTCAATAGATTAAAATAAAGCATAACTAAAATCACACTGCTAGTAAATGAAAAGGCAGAAATGTCAGACCCTATCTGTTTAAAACTAAATACCACCAAATTATGCCAGTATTAGGAGAAGATGTGAACAAATTATTTAGATTATTTGAATTCTATTTTTCTTTTCTATGAAATGCTGAGGGAGCATTTGGAGGTGGTATATTAAACAGACTTTCAGCTTATGCAGAATCCCAAGGTTCAATATCTATAGTCATGCAACTTCTAAAATCTAATAATTTAATTTTCTTCTGACACATAAATTTGCCCATGATAATTTTAATCTAAAATGAGTAACATAATCTTGTATCCAATTCTGTAATTAAAATTTTCAAAAATATAAAATTATTTGTCACTCTTTTGGACTGATAAGTTTCCACAGTCCACATCAGAAAATATACATGCATACAAAGACCCATTCCCACACATTCTAAACATCTATTCTAACGCTCTAGAGCATGGGCTGAAAATAATCAAACAAACTTGGAAAATAACCAAGACTGAAGGAGTTATTCTACCTGATTTTGAGTCTAATTATAAACCTTCAGTAATGAAGGCATGTGGTACTGGCATCAAGAGAGAGAAATAGAATAGTGTAACAAAAGAGTCTAGAAATAAATTCACACATATATGGCCAATTGGTTTTCAACAAAGATACAAAAGTAATTCAGTAGAATGAGGATAAACTATTCTATAAATGGTACCAGAACAATTAGATATGTTTGTGCAAAGAAAGAAAACGGAAAAAAGAGAAAGAAATTTGACCTATAATTCACAACATATACTAAAATTAATTCAAAATTCATTACAGACCTAAATTCAAATCCAAACTGTATGTAAATTCTAATAAAAATAAAAGAAAACATATTTTTACATTTTATTTTGGAAAGAGTTCTTAAACACAACAAAAAAAGTATAATCCATAAAGAAAAAGATAATTTACAGTTCTCAAAATTAAGAATTTCTGTTTATAAAAAGCACTTTTAAGAAAATGAAAAGATGAGCCATATGAAAAAGAAAGTAACAGCTAATCATATAGTTGATTAGTGACTTTTGTCCTGCATATATTTAAAAATTCTCAAAACTCAGGAATTACAAAACTCCAACCCTGCTTAGAAAATGGGCAAAAGAATGGGCAAGGTGCTTAAAGAAGATATATGAATGGCAAATAAACACATGAAAAGATACTCAAAACTCTAGGGAATTCAGATTAAAAGTGCATTAAGCTACCACTGTAGATAGAACTAGTAAAAGGGCTAAAATAAAAAATTCTGACAAGAATGAGGAGTAACTAACTGGGTTGTTCATCTACTAGTAGTAGAAGTGTAAAATTATACTATGATTTTGGAAAATAATTTAGCAGTTTTATACAGTTATATGTATTTCTCACCCATTCAATCTTAAATATTTACTAAAGAGAAATGAGAGAAAAACTCATAAAATCTGCATTTTCACAGATGCATTATCAGTAAGAGCCCAAAACTGGAACCACCCAAAATATACATTAATAAGATGGATAAATGAATTGCAGTGTATCCATTAAGTGAAATATTACTCAGGCAACACCAAAGAATGAACTATTGATACATACAACAACATGGGTGCATCTGCAAGTAAACATTCTGAGTAAAAGAAACCAAACAGGAAAGAAGATGCATTATACAATTCCATGTATTTAAAATTCTGAAACAGCACACTGATCTTTATTGATAGACAGCAGATCAATGATTGCCTAGTGATGGGAGGAGAAAAAGGAAAGCTGGATTGCAAAGGGATACAAGGACACTTTTGGGGGTGATGATTATCTTGATTGTGCTTATGGTCTCATAGTATATACATATATCAAAATGTAACAAATGTAGACTTAAAACATGTACAGTTTGTTATATGTTCATGGACATATGTATATAACATTGACGTACTTCAGTGTTTTACATATGTATATCATGATGTATATAACATGTTATATATGTTATATATATTGTATACAATGTAATGATATACAATCATACATTATATATTATAATAAAACGTTGGGGTAACCCAACCCCGATAGTTAATGTGGGTTCTTTTTTTTTTTTTTTTTTTTTTTTTTTGAGACGGAGTCTCGCTGTGTCGCCCAGGCTGGAGTGCAGTGGCGCGATCTCGGCTCACTGCAAGCTCCGCCTCCCGGGTTCACGCCATTCTCCCGCCTCAGCCTCCGAGTAGCTGGGACTACAGGCGCCCGCCACCACGCCCGGCTAGTTTTTGTATTTTTAGTAGAGACGGGGTTTCACCATGTTAGCCAGGATGGTCTCGATCTCCTGACCTCGTGATCCACCCGCCTCGGCCTCCCAAAGTGCTGGGATTACAGGCTTGAGCCACCGCGCCCGGCCAATGTGGGTTCTTTTCTATTTCCCTAAGCGTCGACTGGTCTGAGAAATAAAGGGAAAGAGTACAAGAGAGAGAAATTTTAAAGCTGGGTGTCCGTGGGAGACATCACATGTCGGCAGGTTCCGTGATGCTCCCTAAGCCATAAAACCAGCAAGTTTTTATTAGCGATTTTCAAAAGGGGAGGGAATGCATGAATAGGGTGCGGGTCACGGAGGTCACATGCTTCGCAAGGTAGTAAAATATCACAAAGCAAATGGAGGCAGGGCAAGATCACAGGACCACAGGATGGGGTGAAATTAAAATTGCTAATGGAGTTTCGGCTCACATTGTCATTGATAACATCTTACCAGGAGACAGGGTTTGTGAGCAGACAACTTGTCTGACCAAAATTTATTAGGCGGGAATTTCCTCGTCCTAATAAGCCTGGGAGCACTACAGGAGACCAGGGCTTATTTCATCCCTTCAGCTTCGACAGTAAAAGACAGCCCCCTCCAAGGGGGCTATTCCTAGGCCTACCCTCAGGGGTGCATTCTCTTTCTCAGGGATGTTCCTTGCTGAGAAAAAAAATTCAGCAATATTTCTCCTATTTGCTTTTAAAAGAAGAAAAATATGGCTCTTTTCCACCCGGCTCACTGGCAGTCAGAGTTTAAGGTTATCTCGCTTGTTCCCTGAATATTGCTGCCATCCTGATCTCTTTTCAAGGTGCCCAGATTTCATATTATTCAAACACACATGCTCTACAAACAATTTGTGCAGTTAATGCGATAATCACAGAGTCCTGAGGCAACATACATCCTCCTCAGCTTATGAAGATGATGGGATTAGGAGATTAAAGTAAAGACAGGCATAGGAAATCACAAGGGTATTGATTGGGGAAGTGATAAGTGTCCATGAAATCTTCACAATTTATGTTCTTCTGCCATGGCTTTGGCTGGTCCCTCCGTTTAGGGTCCCTGACATCCTGCAACATATATACACACACACACACTATATATAGTATATATATAATATCACATATAGTATATATACACATATACTATATATACATATACTATATATAATATATTATATATAGTATATATGTGTCTGTGTGTGTGTGTGTGTGTGTGTATATATATATATATAGAGAGAGAGAAGTTCCTTACATATGTCCTAATAATGAACATCTAACAAACGGCACATTCATTTTACAGGGCAAAGGACACTGGAGTTCTTTTTCACTTAAAGTTGTGTACAATTCACCTGTATTACCATCTGTAATAATTTATATTTTATGGAAGTAATTTAGTTTTTGGAATAAATTAGTAAATGGCTAATATCATGGTTTATTTGTGTTTCAATTAGTTTTAAGAACTAATTATTGTATGTGCGATTTCTACCATTTTTCTGTAATTACAGTGTTGGTTTCCTCTGACCTAAGCTAAGAAGCAATGGTTGATATCAGGTTAGCAGAGTGGGGGTAGAAATCTAGAAAATTTTTGCACTTTAAGCAAAAGTAGATGTGTGTTTTTCTTTTTAATTCACATATAAAATCAAAGGGGCATTTTAGGTAACATTTCTAGTTGAGGTAACTTTTTAAATAAATATTGTTTCAAAACATATATATGTCTTATAATAGTTAAAAATGTGAATAATATTTTTAAAGGTTTGTGATTTTTCTAATTAAAAAATTTAAAAATTAATCTGTACTAATTAAATGCACTATAATTATTTCACTATTCAAGTTTGCTTGCACTGCCTCCAATAAATGTTAAAATGACAAATGTAATAGTTATATGTTGAAATAATTAAATTATAAATGCTAGCCTATAAAAGTGGATTAATTTTTATAATGCTATAGATAATAATGACTTAATTCCTTGCACTGTGTCAGTAAAAATTTCTGTCATATCTCTTATGAAAACACTTGTTTGTCAACATAATTTTAATATATGTATTAAGTGGTATATAAAAAAGTATATGTTAGATAACAGGTTGGCAAAGATGAGTAGACAACATTGGGTCATAATGATATATATGTTTATATTTGTCACTTTAATAAATGTATAACAAATACATATGAGTGAATGAAAATATATGTGTCCTCATGAGTCATAAAGTCTTTCCTGGAGCTCTGGTCTTCCAATCTGTGCTTAAATATGTCAAAGAGTTGTCATTTATTTGCCTTACAGTTTTCCCTGTGCCTGTGGGGGACCAGAAGTAAATTACTTGGGTTAAAAGTTATAACTCTGATGTCTTGCTAGAACTATGTTCCTTATAATAGTTGTAAAACAATATAAGAATAAAAAATGGATGTGTTTTATCCGACTTTTTTTTGAGAAACAAAGAGATTAATTATATCCCAACGTAAAATTGCCTCTTTGTGGCAGATGGTGAGAAGAAGATAGCAAACAGCATAGTTAAGTTGTAGAAGGTTTGAAGAGTTACGATGTTTATTTACTTTGGTGTAAAATGCTTGCAAATAATGAGTTTGAAAGCATTAAACTGCGTGAAATTTTTACAGAGTTGTTTCAGTGTTTATGGCTTTATTTATAGGATGAAGACCTGGCTTACTACAGAAAAAAATGTTACATTGGTTGTATAAAAAGGAGTAAAACTATAATTTGGTTTATTTTATGTTAAAAATTTTTTTTTTTTAATCTGTGTCTTCTGTGTATTTTGTCTGGATAAGAAGCATTTCTTATACCATGAGATCTTAAATTTGTGTGACCATTGTGCATATTCCTAATTTTTTTTAAGAAGTCACTCTTGGAAAAGGAAAGGATCCTAAAAATCTTTGCTACTTGGTTCTATGTTTGAATATTACTTCAAATTTTTTCCCTTTATATGCCTAGAACTTATGTTCATGCTTTTTCTGCTTTGACAATTCTATTTGATATTACCATTTTCAAATTCAGGCTCCAAATTCACAGTAACAAAATATCATTTGCACCTCACCTATTTTTGGGGTTTCCCAGGTTGCTCCTGGGCAATGCCAAAAATAAACTCATTCAGTTTAAAAAAGGAGAAGGGTAGAAATAATTAGGTACGATTGACATTTTTCATGTTTTCAATTTACTCAACATCATTGCAAGAGCTGTCCTGTACATCAAACCAACAATATGAGAAGAGCTGGAAAAATCAAAAGAGAAGTTCAACCTTTCTAGGTTAATTACATACAAGTAAAATGATATCAATATAAATGTATTTACCTAAATGTGTACTTTTTATGTTTGATAAAAACAAAACATCCTGTTCTTGTACAAACAATGGTGGAAGAACTGTCAACAAATTGATGTTTTAAAAATGTTTTATAACTAAATTCAAATGGAGTGTCCATGTATTCATGCTCTTTGGCCAATTTTTTTTAAATTATGGGAGTTATGCCCTTTGAAAAGATGGCACAAAATTTGTGCTTGACCTTATATGGAGTTATCAGTAAAATCACCTTATCTCTGAAAGGCATTCAGGTCAGCTTTAATTCACTGGCTGGCCAGGGTTTTTATGAATAATAGAATGGACCTAGACTTCCTCTTTGCAGGCCAAGATGTAGTCTGTGTAATTACTAACACATCCTATTGTACCTTGATTAATACCTTGGACCAACTGGAAAAGTTCATACAAAAATTTTAGGAAAGTGCCACCTGACTTTGTAAGGTAGTTTCTGATGGTTTATGGATTTGTTCAGCTGGCTGAGTCAGTCCCGGGTAGCATGGTAGAGGTCAAAACCACAGCCTGGCCCCATCCTACTGGTTGGAACAAGGTTTATGGTAGACTTCATGAAGCACTGTATGAGGCAAATTGAATGGCTTTGTTCCCAGCCTCTATTGGCCAGATTAACTAGAGAGACTGACAGAGTGGTATACACATGTTATTGCTAGAAGCAAAAACAGTCAAAAAACAAGAGGTGCGTATGTTTGGAAGACAAATTTCCATGTGTCTTTCACAATTTCTGCACATTTTTCAGTCAAGGCGGTAACTACCCTTTTGTTGTGGACTATCTTTCAAGAATATTTGTATAGCAAAGGAAATTGGAAGACAGAGATAGTGCTTCACTTAAAATTAAAGGGGAAGAATTTTTTACTGTCCAATATAACGAAGATATGTCTCCCTCTGGTACAAAAGTGTAGATTCACTTACAGTCCATTTAAAAAGATAGGGGTTCCCCAGGCTTGGGTTTCCTCAGCCAATATACAAATTCCTTTCTGATAAGCATTTGCCAGTTTCCCTTTAGGTTGCCTCGTGTCTTGATACACAAGGAACTGACACAAACATTAAGCTCACACTGTTTTGTGTGCTGTGAGTAATAAAGTCCTTTGTATCTGACCCAAGAAACGGTATCTTTTGCCTGCATCCTTAAAACTGTGGCAAGTTAGCTTGTTAGCTTGCAAGTAAGGTAAAATCTCAGGTCTTTCCTAGTTCTTTTTTTTTTTTTTTTTGAGACGGAGTCTCACTCTGTCACCCAGGCTGGAGTGCAGTGGCGCGATCTCGCCTCACTGCAAGCTCCACCTCCCGGGTTCACACCATTCTCCTGCCTCAGCCTCCAGAGTAGCTGGGACTACAGGCACCCGCCACCACACCCAGCTAAATTTTGTTTTTGTATTTTTAGTAGAGACGGGGTTTCACCATGTTAGCCAGAATGGTCTCGATCTCCTCCTGAACTGGTGATCCGCCCATCTCAGCCTCCCAAAGTGCTGGGATTACAGGCGTGAGCCACTGCGCCGGCCTTTTCCTAGTTCTTAATGCTGTTCAGTTAAAAAATGTGAAGATTTTGAAAGCAAAGCTTAGGAATTGTTTCAGATTAAAAGAAACTGAAGAGACATAATAACTAAAAGCAATGTATCACATCCTGGATTTGATTTTTGGGCATGGAAAACATATTAGTGAGACATTTGGCAAATCTGATATAAGGTATGTCAATTAGGTAATAGTCTTGTACTAATGGTAATTTCCCAAGTGTGATCATTTTTCCATATTTTCATGAAAAATAAACAATGACTTATTTTGAGATAAGGGGAATTATTTCTGCAATGTACTGCAAACTTTTTTACCAGTGTCAGAAAAAATATAAAGAAGAAATATGAAGAGAGGAAAAGCAAGAGAGAATGAACAAATACTTAAATTAATGTGCTAAAGGTTTGCATTTGGAAAATCTGGGTAAATAGTATATAAGAAAGGGAAAAGTTGAAAACTTTTCCTCTAAAATCCAGAAAAAGATAAGGATGCCTATTTCACCACATCAATTCAACGTAATATTGGAAGACTTAGCCTGAGCAATTAGGCAAGGGAAAGAAATAAAAAGCATCCAAATGAGAAAGGTTTTATTTGTCAAGCTGTCTCTGTTTGCAGACATATGATCTTACATATAGAAAACCCTAAAACCTCCACCAAAAAACCGTTAACATTAATAAACAAGTTCAGGAAAGTCGCAGGATACAAATTCAAGATACAAACATCAGTAGTGTTTCTATAAACAAATAGTGAAGTATCTGAAAAAATAATTTGGAAAATAATTCCATTTATAATAGCTACAAAAAATACATAAGATACCTAGAACAAATTGGACTAAGAGGTGAAAAATCTCTACATTAAAAACTAGAAAGCACTGAAAAAATTTTAAGAAAAATAAAAACAAACAAAAAATCTATTTCATTTATTTGTGTCCTGTGTTCATGGATTAGAAGAAATAATATTCTATGTTCATGAATTGAAAGAAATGAGACTGTGTAAATGTTTTTCTAACCAAAGCAACTTACAGATTCAATGCAATCCTTAGCAAAATACCAATGACATTTCTTCACAGAGGTAGAAAAGAGAAACCTAAAATTCGTATAGAATCTCAAAAGGCCCTGAATAGCCAAAGCAATCTTGAACAAAAGGAACAAAGCCAGAAGCATCACACTGCCTGACTTCAAAATATACTACAAAGCTATAGTAACTAAAACAGCATGTACTGGCATAAAAACACACAGGCCAGTGGAACAGAATAGAGAGCCCAGAAATAAATTCACACATCTATGGCCAATTAACTTTTGATGAAAATGCAAAAATACACATTGAGGAAAGATCAATTTATTCAATAAAGTGTGCTAGGAAAATGGAATATCCACTTACAGAAGAATAAAATTAGACCCTTATCTCCCACCAGATACACAAATAAGTGCAAAAATGAGTTAAAGATTTAATGTAAGACCCAAACCTATGATATCACTAGAATAAACCATAGGGAAAATGCTTTACGAAATCGACCTGTGCAAGGATTTGTTTGAAAAGACCTCAAAAATACAGGCAACAAAAGTAAACTAGACAAATTGGATTACATCAAATTAAGAAGCTTCTAAACAGCAAAGGAAACAATAAAGTGAGGATATATCCAACATAATAAGAGAAAGTATTTGCAAACTATAGATCTGCCCAAAGGTTAATATCCAGAATACATAAGGAGCACAAGCAACTCATTAGCAAAAAAAAAAAAAAAAAAAAAAAAAAAAAAAAAAAAAAAAAAAAAAAACAAAAAAAAAAAAAAAAAAAAAAAAAAAAAAAAAAAAAAAAAAAAAAAACCCCACAAATAATCCAATTTAAAAATAGGCAAAAGATCTAAATAGATGTTTCTCAAAAAGTGACATACAAATGGCTAAAAGTATATGAAAAAAATGCTAACATCATTGCCATCAGGAAAATGCAAATCAAAATTACAATGAAATATCACCTCATTCCAGTTAGAATGGCTATTATAAAAACAAAGATGGAAAAAAGCAAATGTTGCAAAGATGTGAAGAAAAGCAAACCCTTATACACTGTTGGTGGGAATGTAAATTAGTGTAGTCATGGAAAATAGTATAGAGGTTCCTCAAATAATAAAAAATAAAACTACCATGTGATCCAGCAATCTTATTGCTGGGTATTTACCCAAAGAAAATGAAACCAGTAAGTCAAAAAGATATCTGCACTCTCATGTTTACTGTAGCACTATTCACCATAGCCAATATATGCAATCAACCTAAGTCTTTATCAACAGATGAATGGATAACAACAGCATAATGTATATACCACCACTATTTAGCCATAAAAAGAATGAAATTCTGTCGTTTGCAACAGCCTGTATGAATCTAGAGAACATAATGTTCAGTGAAATAAGCCGGAAACAGAAACAAATATCACATAATCTTACTCATATGCAGAATCTGAAAAAGTTGATCTCATAGAAGCAGAGAGTAAACTAGTGGTTACCAAAGGCTGGGACCATAGTGGGAAGGAGGAGGTGGGGGAGAAGTTGGTCAATGGATACAAAGTTACCTTTAAATGAGTTCTGGTGCTTTATGGAACAGTAGGGTGACTATAGTTAACAATAATCTATATTTCAAAATAGCTAGAAAAAAGGAGTAAATGTTTTTACCACAAAGAAATAAGTGTTTGAGGTAATGGATTTGCTAACTACCCTGATTTGACCATTATAGAATAAATAACATCTATTGAAAAATCACATTGGCCAGGCTTAGTGGCTCACGTCTGTAATCCCAGCAATTTGGGAGACTGAGGTGGGAGTATCATTTGAGTCCTGGAGCTCAAATCCAGGCTGGGCAACATAGCGAGACCTCGTCTCTACAAAAAAACAAACAAAATTCACCAAGTATAATGATGTGGGCCTGTAGTTACAGCCACTCGGGAGGCTGAGGTGGGAGGATCACTTGAAGCCGAGAGTTCAAGACTGCAGTGAGCCGAGGTTGCACCAGTGCACTCCAGCTTGGGCAACAGTGAAAGACCCTGTTCTGAAAAAAGAAAAAAAAAAAATCACATTGTATCCTATAAATATGTACAGTTATTACATCCCAATTAAAAATGAAGTTATGGGGGGGCACAGTGACTCACGCCTGTAATCCCAACACCTTGGGAGGCTGAGGCAGGCAGATCACCTGAGGTCAGGAGTTTGAGACTAGCCTGGCCAACACGACAAAACTCTGTCTCTACTAAAAGTGCAAAAATTAGCTGGATGTGGTGGCAGGTGCCTGTAATCCCAGCTACTCAGGAGGCTGAGGCAGGAGAATCGCTTGAATCCAGGAAGCAGAGGTTGCAGTGAGCCGAGATCATGCCACTGCATTCCAGCCTGAGCAAAACAGAATGAGACTCCATCTCAAAAATTAAAAATAAATAAAAGTAAATAAAATTAAAAACTATGAAATAATTAGATATAATAAAATTAATCTAAGATTAAAAGTGTTTTAAGTAAAGATAAAATAAAAAGTCTAAGTGATAAAAAGAGTATACAGAAATGTCTTATATGACTTCAGCAACTTGTAAATTTAAAATTATTCTTTTCATTTTATTTATATATTTTTTCATTATACTTTACGTTCTGGGATACATGTGCAGAAAGTGCAGGTTTGTTACATAGGTATACATGTGCCATAGTGGTTTGCTGCACCCATCAAACCATCATCTTGCATTAGATATTTCTCCTAATGTTATCCCTCTCGTAGTGCACCTCCCCCACGGCTGACAGGCTGTGGTGTGTGATGTTCCCCTTCCTGTGTTCATGTCTTCTCATTGTTCAACTCCCACTTGTGAGTGAGAACATGTGGTGTTTACTTTTTGCTTCTTGTGTTACTTTGCTGAGAGTGATGGTTTCCAGCTTCATCCATGTCCCTGCAAAGGACATGAACTCAACCTTCTTTATAGCTGCATAGTATTCCATGGTATATGTGCCACATTTTCTTAATCCAGTCTATCATTGATGGACATTTGGGTTGGTTCCAAGTCTTTGCTATTGTGAATAGTGCTGCAATAAACATAATGTCTTCTGCTATTCTTTTGAATTTGTTTGCTCTCGCTTCTCTAGTTCTTTTAATTGTGTTGTTAGGGTGTCAGTTTTAGATCTTTCCTGCTTTCTCTTGTGAGCATTTAGTGCTATAAATTTCCCTCTAAACACTGCCTAAGCTGTGTCACAGAGATTCTGGTACATTGTGTCTTTGTTCTCATTGGTTTCAAAGATCTTATTTACTTCTGCTTTAATTTCATTATTTACCCAGTAGTCATTCAGGAGCAGGTTGTTCAGTTTCCATGTAGTTGTGCAGTTTTGAGCGAGTTTCTTAATCCTGAGTTCTAATTTGATTGCACTCAAATTAGAGACCACAGTCTGAGAGACTGTCATGATTTCCATTCTTTTGCATTTGCTAAGGAGTGTTTTACTTCCAATTATGTGATAAATTTTAGAATTACTGCGATGTGGTGCTGAGAAGAATGTATATTCTGTTGAATTGGTGTGGAGAGTTCTGTAGATGTCTATTAGGTCCGCTTGGTCCAGAGCTGAGTTCAAGTCCTGAATTCCTTGTTAATTTTTTCTCTCATTGATCTAATATTGACAGTGGGGTGTTAAAGTCTCCCACTATTATTGTGTGGGAGTCTAAGTGTCTTTGCAGGTCTCTAAGAACTTGCTTCATGAATCTGGGTACTTCTGTATTGGGTGCATATATATCATATATATTTAGGATAGTTAGTTGTTCTTGTTGCATTGATTCCTTTACCATTATGTAATGCCCTTCCTTGTCTGTTTTGATCTTTGTTACTTTAAAGTCTGTCTTATCAGAGACTAGGATTGCAACCCCTGCTTTTTTTTTTTTTTTTTTTTTTTTTTTTTTTTTTTTTTTTTTTTTTTGCTTTCCATTTGCTTGGTAAATATTCCTCCATCTCTTTATTTTGAGCCTATGTGTGTCTTTGCACGTGAGTTGGGTCTCCTGAATACAGCACATGGATGAGTCTTGACTCTATGCAACTTGAAAGTCTGTGTCTTTTAATCGGTGCATTTAGCCCATTTACATTTAAGGTTAATATTATGTGTGAATTTGATCCTGTCATTATGAGGCTAGCTGGTTATTTTGCCCATTAGTTGATGCAGTTTCTTCATAGTGTCAATGGTCTTTACAATTTGGTATGTTTTTGCAGTGACTGGTACCGGTTTTTCCTTTCCATGTTTAGTGCTTCCTTCAGGAACTTTTGTAAAGCAGGCCTGGTGGTGACAAATCTCTCAGCATTTGCTTGTCTATAAAGAATTTTATTTCTTCTTTGCTTATGAAGTTTAGTTTGGCTGGATATGAAATTCTGGGTTGAAAACTCTTTCTTTAAGAATGTTGAATATTGACCCTCTCTTCTGGCTTGTAGGGTTTCTGCAGAGGTTCACTGTTAGTCTGATGGACTTCCCTTTGTGGGTAACTTGACCTTTCTTTCTGGCTGCCCTTAACATTTTTTCCTTCATTTTAACCTTGGTGAATCTGCCAATTATGTGTCTTGGGGTTGCTCTTCTCGAGGAGTATCTTTGTGGTGTTCTCTGTATTTCCTGAATTTGAATGTTGGCCGGTCTTGACAGGTTGGGGAAGTTCTCCTGGATACCATCCTGAAGAGTGTTTTCCAACTTGGTTCCATTCTCCTCGTCACTTTCAGGTACACCAATCAAACATAGATTTGGTCTTTTCACATAGGCCCATATTTCTTAGGGGCTTTGTTCATTCCTTTTCTTTCTTTTTTCTCTAATCTTGTCTTTATGCTTAATTTCATTAAGTTGATCTTCAGTCTCTGAAAACCTTTCTTCTGCTTGATCATTTGGCTATTGATACTTGTGTATACTTCATGAAATTCTCATGCTCTGTTTTTCAGCTCCATCAGGTCATTTATGTTCTTCTCTAAACTGGTTATTCTAGTAAGCAATTCCTCTAATCTTTTTTCAAGTTTCTTAGCTTCCTTTCATTGGGTTAGAATATGCTCCTTTAGCTCAGAGGAGTTTGTTATTACCCACCTTCTGAAGCCTACTTCTGTCAATTCATCAAACTCATTCTCTATCCAGTTTTGTTCCCTTGCTGGCAAGGAGTTGATCCTTTGGAGGAGAAGAGGCCTTCTGGTTTTTGGAATTTTCAGGCTTTTTGCACTGGTTTTTCCTCATCTTAGTGGATTTATCTACCTTTTATCTTTAATGCTGGTGACCTTCGGATGAGGTTTCTGTGTGGATGTTCTTTTTGTTGATGCTGATGCTATTCCTTTCTTAGTTTTCCTTCTAACAGTCAGGCTCCTCTTCTGCAGGTCTGCCGGAGTTGGCTGGAGGTCCACTCCAGACCCTATTTGCCTGGTTATCACCAGCGGAAACTGTAGAACAGCAAAGTTTGCTCTCTGTTGCTTCCTCTGGAAGCTTCGTCCCAGAGGGGCACCTGCCAGATGCCAGCCAGAGCTCTCCTGTATGAGGTGTCTGCCATCCCCTGCTGGGAAGTGTCTCCCAGTCAGGAGGTATGGGGGTCAGGGACCCACTTGAGGAGGCAGTCTGTCCCTTAGCAGAGCTCAAGCGCTGTGCTGGGACATCCGCTGCTTTCTTCAGAGCCAGCAGGCAGGAACATTTAAGCCCGTTGAAGCTGTTCCCACAGACCCTGCTTCCCCAGGAACTCTGTCCCAGGGAGATGAAAGTTTTATCTATAACCCCTGACTAGGACGCTGCCTTTCATTCAGAGGCTCTGCCCAGAGAAGAGGAATCTAGAGAAGCTGTCTGGCTACAGTGGCTTTTTGGAGCTGAGGTGGGTTCCGCCCAGTTCAAACTTTCTGTGACAGGAAAACCACCTACTCAAGCCTCAGTAATGGTAAACGCCCCTCTTCCCACCAAGCTGGAGAGTCCCAGGTCGACTTCAGACGGCTGTGCTGGCAGAGAGAATTTCAAAACAGTGGATCTTAGCTTGCTGGGTTCCATGGGGGTGGGATCTGCTGAACTAGACCACTTGGCTCCCTGGATTTAGTCCCCTTTCCAGGGGAGTGAATGGTTCTGTCTCACCAGTGTTCCAAGTGCCACTGGGGTATGAAAAAAAAAAGAAACTCCTGCAGCTAGCTCAACGTCTGCCCAAACAGCCACCTAGTTTTGTGCTTAGAACCCAGGGTCCTGGTGGCATAGGTACTCTAGGGAATCTCCTGGTCTGTGGGTTGCAAAGAGCATGGGAAAAGCTTAGTGTCTGGGACTGGAGTGCACCATCCCTCATGGCACAGTCCCTCATGGCTTCTCTGGGCCAGGGGAGGAACTTCCCTGACACCTTGCACTTCCCAGGTGAGGCGATGCCCCACCTTGCTTCTGCTCGCCCTCCGTGGGCTGCACCCACTGTCTAAATAGTTTCAATGAGATGAGCCAAGTACTTCAGCTGGAAATGCAGAAATCACTTGCCTTCTGCATTGATCTCACTGGGAGCTGCAGACCAGAGCTGTTCCTATTCAGTCATCTTGCCGGCCACACTAAAATTAGTTTTAAACAATTTCTTAAAACTACGACTGTGGAAAACTCCAAAGGAAAAAAAACATGTTTTCTTAAATTAATTAATTAAAAGGAAAAAGATGATCTTAGAGTAACCTGTTGTTTAAAAGTAACTTAAGAGATATCTCAACCAATTACAGTATATCATCATTGAATCCTAATTCGAACTTACTATAAAAACAATGTATAAAATGATAAAATTAGGTAAATTTGTATGTTGAGTAAATATTTGGTATAAAATAAATTTGTAGTATAATATATTCACATAAGTGTATAAAGGATTTCTTTTATAACTATATTTGGAAATATTTAAATAGAAAATCATATGATATGGCAAATTTACTTCTAAATAATCTGGTGATGGAGAACAGATGGGGGTATAAATAAACAAGAATGACTATAAGTTCATAAATGCTGAAAGAAGTTGATGTGTACATGAGGCATCATTATGCTGTTTTTCTACTTTTGCATATGCTTGAAAGTTTCCATAATATATAAATGTCTTTATATGGAAATACAGAGGGGTAAAAAGAGTCAAGACAATCTTTTAGAAGAATAAAGTGTTAGGACTCATTCTATTGGATAGCAAAACTTGTAAAGATTACTAATTAAAACAATGTGGTATTGATATAAGGATAGATATATGTAACAAACAGTCCCTCCATATGCAGACAAGTGATATACGCAAAAATTAGCACTACAGAGCAATGGGAAAGAACTGTTTTTGCAATGAATGGTGTATAGTGCTGGCTAGTTGAATATCCATATGAGAAAAAAAATTACATTTCACAACCCCCTTGCAAAAGACACAAATATCAATTTCAGTGAATCACAGATGTAATGGTAGAAAAGTAAAACAGTAAAACCTCTGGGTAATAACAGAAGACTATCTTTATTGCTTAGGTAGGGGAATTTTTTTAAAACAGGTTCCAAAAAGCTAACATTAATGAAAATAATTGATAAATTAGATTAAGTTGAAATTAAGAACTTCAGTACATCAAAAGGTACCATTATGACTGTGAATAGGCAAGCCTCAGAGTAGAAAAAGATAGTTTGCAACACTAAAACCAAAATAGGGCTTATATCAAGGATGTATAAGAAGCAAATGTATAAAAATGAATAATGCAATTTAAAGAAAGGGCAAAACACTAAAACAACAGATCCAGAAAACAAGATACTCATCCAGTTAATACCAAAAGATATTTAACTTAGTTATGAGGAAAATGAAGTTTAAAATCACCAAGTTTAATATCCTTACACATTTCCTGGAATGGTGAAAATAAAAACGACTGGCAACACTAAGTGTAGACAAGCATGTGGAAACTTCCACATATTGCTAATGAAACAGGAAATTGGCACTTCCACTTTGGAAAAGTTTTAAAGTGTTTACTGAGGTTGAACATACACCCTATTTTATTTAGTCATATTCTCAAATGATGTATGACCACATGTTTACCAAAAAGTAGGTGCCAGAGTGTTCATTGGCATTGTATAAAATAACTAAAACCTGGTAGGAACTCAAATGTCCATCAGCATCAGAATGAAAAAATGATACAAAGGAAGACTAGATGGCAATAAATTTAAGATACTCTCACAAATAGGCCGGGCACAGTGGCTCATGCCTATTATCCCAGCACTTTGGGAGGCTGAGGCGGGCAAATCACTTGAGGTCAGGAGTTTGAGACCAGCCTGACCAACATGATGAGACCCCAACTCTATTAAAAATACAAAAATTGGCTGGGCATGGTGGTGTACACCTGTAATTCCAGCTACTCAGGAGGCTGAGGCAGGAGAATTGCTTAAACCCAGGAGGTGGAGGTTGCGGTGAGCCAAGATTGCACCATTGCACTCTAGTCTTGGTGACAAGAGTGAAACTCCATCTTAGAAAAAAAAAAAAAATCACAATTATAACGTGAGTAAAAATTGCCAAAAACAATATAATGTGTATTATATGTGATCCCAGTTTATATACACCTTGAATCCAGGCAAATATAATATAGGGTGCTACAAGTTAAGATATTAATGGCCTCTAGGGGAGATAGAGGGACTAGTGATTATGTAGCATGAAGGGCCTCTTAGGTACTGATAACTTTCTATTAGGTTGGTGCAAAATTGGATGGTGGTTATACAGATATGTCTACTTTGTGATAATGTATTGAGTGTATACTCATGATTGTTTGATTTTCTAGATGTATGTTACGCTCAAGTGATAAAATAAGTACATACTACATATATACACATGCACGCAAGCCAAAACTCCGGCTCTTTTCCCCTTCAATTTTGAGGAAGTAAAAGCTTTTTAGAAAGAAATGTGGGCTGGGTGCAATGGCTCACAACTGTAATCCCAGCACTTTGGGAGGCCAAGATGGGCGGATCACGAGGTCAGGAGATCGAGACCATCCTAGCTAACACGGTGAAACCCCATCTCTACTAAAAATACAAAAAAATTAGCTGGGCGTGGTGACGGGCACCTGTAGTCCCAGCTACTCAGGAGTCTGAGGCAGGAGAATGGCGTGAGTATGGGGAGACAGAGCTTGCAGTGAGCCGAGATCGCGCCACTGAACTCCAGCCTGGGTGACAGAGCGAGACTCTGTCTCAAAAAAAAGAAACGTGGTTACTAGCTTTTATTCTGGCAGAATCTCTTACCTAGAGCATTGTAATTCATATTAATAATGAAAATCACTAATATTTATTATTAGTAATTTTGACAATAGCAAATATTTAGTGAGTATTTAGTATGCTTTGGTACTACAGCAACTCTAGATTATCACATTTAATTTCTCCTATTTTAAGTATAAAATGAATATAATTATTTGCCTTATTTTTGGCTAGAGAAACTGGGTCTTAAGTCAGGAAAGTAACTAGTTCATGATCGTATATCTAGCAGATGGTGGAGCTAGGATTGACATGTAGACTGCCCTACTGTGTAGTCTTTGAGCTCACCCATTAGGCCATGCTGGCTTCTACTAAAACTTTCAAATGTAGGTGTCTGTGACGCATTGAAAGGGAAAAAAAAATTGAGAAGCAAATGCATAGAATTACCCCAAAGCTAAAATAAACTGAACATGAAGAAGCACTTTCTAAGCAAAGGGGTGTTAGTCATAGCATTTTCTTTTTCACAGAAGTGAGGAAACTGCATCCAGTCAGCACAGGTCATTAAACTCAAGCAAAAGTTCACTGAAGCAAAGGCATCTATTGTTTATCTCACAAAATAACTGGAGGGTTTTCCAGAGAGAGTGGAGCACAAGGTAAATTACCTAGTGGAAATGTCAACAGGACAGGACTGCACACTAGGGTCTTTTTCATGTGCAATTGACAACAGCTAAAAATAAATTGAACTTGGCAATGGCTCCCCATGTTCCTGCAGCCCCAGGGGGCCACTTTCATTTTAATAAATGATTGAACAAAGTGTTTAACTTCCTTCTGTTTTCAGACCAGTATTCAGGGGCATAGGAAATGCATTATTGAATATTTTCCTGTGCTCTGGCTTCAGGTAAAGGGCTGTTCTTAACAACCAGAGCTAAAGAACTGTGTGTGCTTACCCGTGAAGAGTACTGAAAATTCAAATTGTGTTAATAGAAGTGAAGTTATATCCTGTGCCATCCGTATCGCTTCCTACTTCCCCATGACAGACGTAAGAGTAAGACTTCTGGCTAAGGGAAAGGTGTGCAGACTGTGCTCATAAAATAAAATTAAATTAAACACTCTCTATGAGAAATGATTTTGTGATGGTGCCAAGTGGCCGTGAATTGGGAGAGGAATGGGAACGGGAATAAGTGAAGGATGAAAAATAATATTGTCCCAGTGAGAGACTGAATCCAAAATAATAAACACCAAGTGTTTCTAGAGTGTATTAAAAAAGGAAAGCATTAAAAAATATTTTTAAATATTTTTGCTTTTAAATTCCTTAAAGATAAGATCTATGCCAATTTTTGTGTTTTCATTCTCATGGTGCTTTGAACACTCTTTTTGTATTTTATGACATCAAATTGAATCAATGACTTATTATTTGTTAGGTATTATCTGCTATGTGTTACTTAGAGAAGTATAATATTTTCCACATAAAGAGATGAATCTCTCAGCAAAAAGGTTGTGTTTGCAAGTAATATACAAGAAGTGGGATAGCAACCCAGGACACACGTACAGACCAGGGTGATCTCTGATATGTCTGTAGAACAAAGAAAAAGGTTAGAATTTATTCAGGAAAGACCAGTTAGGCACGTTGTTTTCAGAGAAAGCTTACTGGCACTGGCAGCATCTTAGAAGAGCTGGTGAGTTCTGATTGGTGAGTGTCAGTAGTTGCTAGATAAGACATGGAATCTTAAAGTCATGGTTAAGTCTTTCTAGCTTTGAGTTGGGTTTGCAAGCGTTTTTGAAACAGGCAAGTGTTCTTGTATAACTGGCTAGCTGTCCTTGTGCCACTACTTGTCCTTGTGTGACTCATGTAGTAAGTTGTGGTTTGCAAAAATTTCTGTGATAGTTGCTGTTATCAGGCAAATCCTGAGTGAGAGCACTTCCTTTCATGGCCTTCCCTGGCTCCACTTGTCAGGAATTAACCCAAGTGACTCTATTTTGAATCCTACGATTTTCACAATATTTGTGAAAATATTGTGAAATATTGTGAAAATATTGTGAAAATAAGCAAATAAAAAGCTTCTATTTTTCATCTTGCAAGTAAGAACTGTGCTGTAGGCTTTAGGTGTCCCCCCTCGATTAATTCCCACAATAAATTGGGTATTATTATTGTTCACATTTTATGAATAAGGAAAGTCATAAAAACATTAAATACATTTTTGAGGTTATAGAACTAGGCAGAGCTGGGATTTGAACTAATCTCTTTTACTCTGTAGTCTCAGAGGGTCATCAAATATGTATTGAATAGTTTTTAGTTTCTTGTTCATATTGGGAAAATATGGGGAGGCTAATTAGTAGAAAATGTTTTTGATATCTTTAGAAAGTATGTCTAGCCAACTGGCCTTATAGAAACAGAACTAATACCAGTGAAATGCTTAGTGAAATTGAGTCTGTTCTTTTTCTACACTGTGGATAGTATAATTTGCCAACAAAATTTAATCTAACATAGCAGGTATAAGCTCTATGCACTAGAAGAGTCACATACACCAATTAATTTATTATTGTTTTTATTTCCTATAGAATCACCTAGATAGCTGCAATGAAAGAAGTTCAGATACAAACAGTATCTCCATTATTATTTTTGGATAATTATTAAACCTGTAATCTGTGTAGGAATTTGGAATACATAGATTGCAATGAAAAATATTGGGAAATTCAGTTTTGGTTGTAGAATGCATAATCTTATATCACTTCATGTATAAATTAGGAGGCATTTAAGTAAGAAAGTTCTAATGGTTAACTAAAGAAAGGGGACTAACAAAGCCAGTAAAGATGGAAAACCATATTTAGAACTTTTTAACACAAAAACCTGTATAATAGAGATTTGGCTTCTCAGATACGTGAGTATATAAGTACTATCAAAGTAGATAATGACTCTCTATTTTAATTCTTGGAAGGTAACCATGGCTAAGGATATTAAGGCTCAGAAGAAAAGTCACAAAAGAGAGAGGAAGAATATAGAAGCAGGAACTGGAAATATACTCTATACCAGAAATTAGGAGACAAGGCTTAAAAAATCAATTTGGAAAGAGCAATAGCCAAAATTAGGAAGCATGGGTTCCAGTTCCAGTAGTTTCTTGTGTCTTTGGGTCCATTGCTTTGGTTCTCTGGGTTCCATTTTTCTATGAGTAAAATGGGAGTGTTCAGTTATATAATTTCTATAACTCTTTCTAACTTCCCCATACATCATATTCTATAATCCTTAGGAACGGTTAAATAACATTCAATGCCCTAAAGGAGGAAAGGAGATTGTAATATCCTCAACTGAATGAAGAAGAAAGGATTTCTGATCTTCTTATAATTTTCTGGTTGCCAATGTGAAAAATGAACAAATAGTAAATTGTTATAACTAATTATAAGCATTTGGGATAATCTCCTCTAAAATATATGAGAGATACAATCCATGGAGAGGTTAAGGTAAGATTACTGTGTCAAAGTCAGGAAGTTAGCCCAGGAGACAGGGGGTACATACGATCACAGTTTAAAGGAGCTATGAATAAGGGAAACTAAGAAGGTAAAAATCTGGCATGGAAGGAAGCCAAGTAGGAGATCAAGATAAGCCCCTGTGGGAGACCTCAACAAGAATGAGTATGCAGACTTGCACATGCAGAATGGCAAGACAGGCTGCTATGGCCTACAGCAGACGACTGTAAACAACAGATCACTAAGGCGTGTTCTACCCAACTTATTAAAGAGCTTTGCATGTACACAGGGCCGGCCACACCAACAGGACTTCAGGAATACTGGATACTTATCTCATCTCCTTAAGATTCAGTAGAAGAAAGAGTCTTTCCTCTGAGCAGAGTCTAGCTTAAGTTCTTGTTCTGGAGAATTTCACAATAGTTTCCAACATATTCTGTAAATTCTGTTTAAGAAAGCAAGAGAAAGACCAATAGAGTTTAGAAAATATGTTTTAGAAAATGCTAATTATTTCAAGTTTTATTACAAGATGGTAACCTTCAGCCAGCTGATGAGTCAAATTATGTGGAACACATTATGATGGAGAAATAAGATTCTACATGATTTTTATATCTTCTATGCCATCAAGTAATGATTTTCATAAAATATTACAAGGCACTGACAAATCTCCCTGGATTTCTTCACTCACAAATGAATGTGTGGTTGTTGCAAACTGACCCTGTGCCTCTTTGTATGGTTTCTACTTGGTATGCAGCAATTTCCCTGCTTCCTGTGATAGTTATTCACAGGCTGCTGCATACTGATTTTCATACGCTTTCTTTCTGCCTTGGACCAATGAAGCAATAAATAAGGGCAAAAAAAGGTAAGTCTCTCTAAACAGCAGAAGAGCAGTGGTTCAGGAAATAGAAAGCAACTCCCAGAAGGAGCAAATGCATTCATAGCAAATTCCACCAGCAAATGAGTAGTGTCATCCAGCTAATTATATGTAATTGTCCCCTATATTGAAACAATAAATAATGTGGGAGGCCAGTGCTGCTTGTTGGGAATTACAACTCTGTATAAATAGAAGGAAAGCAAATGAGGAAAATCTGAGCATAGGTGGTACATCCTGGAATTGTTGTCATAGGTGTTTTATAGTACTGCCTACTGGTATAATATCTTCAACATAAAGAATTCAGTGCCTGCATTTAGGCATACCAGAAGTGAGAATGGTAGTTGTAGATCTTCCAAATCCTAGGGTGACTCTGAGAATGCTACCCAGTACGAGTAAGCAGCCAAAACCACTGATTGTATTAGTCTTCATAACATGGTCAGCTGGTCAAAGGTAACAAGATATCAGAATTTCTTAGGCACTTGAAAAGGTGAGCGTATTGTCTTAAAACATGATGCAAAGTATCAGAGACTCCTGTCACTACCATCTGTGTGACCAAGACATTCATTTGTAGCCATTCACCTGTGATACCATCACTCACATGCTGAAGAAATATTTGTGATTTAGGAACAAAAGTCTAAATGATAGCACTAAAGCCACCAGCTCAATATTATGGCAGCCAATGTTGATTATAAAGCCTCACTTCCCTTTCCTATAACTTATCCAGAGCTGCACAAGTCCAAGACTTTATGCATAGAAAGGAGAGCTCTTAGCCTGCCCCACAATTTCAGTGTATCTATGGCTATGTCTTTCTCTAGTCATCTTATATACAGTCTGTTTTCCCTTTGTTTAAGACAAAAACCTAAGTCCTTTCCACTCTAGACTGAGATTATAACCACATAGTTACACAAATACAGCCCATCAACTGACTTTATTCAAAGCTAATAGCAGAGAGGATTCCAAATTCAAGTTTATGCAGTCCTACAAGGCTAACCCCTCTAATTGTCACTACCAGGATTTATTTTCATGACTGTCTTAGATAATCCTTAATAGTACTAATCTAGACGTATTTGTTACTCCATGTATATATCCAGTCATACAATTGTTTATTTTTCTTTTCATTTTAAGATTGTGCATTGAGCCACTAATATGCACAAGGCCTTAGATAGACCCTGGAGATACAAAAATAAATAAAACACAACATCTTTCCTCAAGGAGCCCTTAGACCAGAGAAAATAAACTATCTTTTTCCCCCCTCAACAATTTAACCAAGCTTATAACAACTCAGAAATTGGAAATAGGACAAAGGAAGTGATATGGTTTGGCTCTGTGTCCCCACCCAAATCTCATCTCACATTGTAGTCCCCCCATGTCAAGGGAGGGACCTGGTGGGGAGTGATTGGATCATGGGAGCAGATTCCCCCATGCTGTTATTGTGATCGTGAGGGAGCTCTCACAAGATCTAATGGTTTAAAAGTGGCAGTTTTTCCTAATCTCTTTTCTCTTGCTGCCTTGTGAAGAAGGTGCTTGCTTCTGCTTCACCTTCTACCATGATTGTAAATTTCCTGAGGCCTCCACAGTCATGCAGAATTGTGAGTCAATTAAACCGCTTAATTTCATAAATTACCCAATCTCAAGGAGTTCTTTTTAGCAGTGGGAAAATGGACTAATACAGAAAATTGGTACTGGCAGAATGGGGTAGTTTCATGAAGATGATCTGAAAATGTGGAAGCAACTTTGGAACTGGGTAACAGGCAGATATTGGAAGAGTTTGGAGGACTCAGAAGAAGGCAGGAAAATTAGGGCAAGTTTTGAACTTCCTAGAGACTTCTTGAATGGTTTTGACCAAAATGCTGATAGTGATATGGACAATAAAGTCCAGGCTGAGATGGTCTCAGATGGAGATGAGAAACTTATTGAGAACTGAAGCAAAAGTCACTCTAACTATGCTTTAGCAAAGAGACTGGCTGCATTTTGTCCCTGTGCCAGAGATCTGTTAACCTTGAACTTGAGAGAGATGACTTAAGGTATCTGGTGGAAGAAATTTCTGAGCAGCAAAGTGTTCAAAAGGTGATATGACTGACTCTGAAAGCATTCAATCTTATGCATTCACAAAGAGATCACCTGAAAATGAAACTTTTATTTGAAAGGGAAGCACAACATAAAAGTTTGGAAAATTTGCAGCCTGACCATGAGGTAGGAAAGAAAAACCTATTTTTTTCTGCTGCAGAAATTTGCATAAGTAAGAAGGAGCCAAATGTTAATCACCAAGACAATGGGGAAAATGTCTCCAGGGCATTTCTGGGATCTTCATGGCAGCCCCTCCCATCACAAGCCTGCAGGCCTAGGAGGTAAAAATGGTTCCATGAGCCAGGGCCCAGGGCCGTGCTGCTCTGTGTAACCTCAGAATTTAGTGCCCTACATCCCAGCCACTCTAGCTCCAGCTTTGGTTAAAAGGGGCCATGGTATAGCTCAGGCCATTGCTTCAGAGGATGCAAGCCCCAAACATTGGTGGCTTTCACATATTGTTGGGCCTGCAGGTGTGCAGAAGACAAGAGTTGAGCTTCAGGCACCTCCACCTAAGTTTCACAGGATGTATGGAAACTCCTTGATGTCCAGGCAGATGTCTGCTGCATGGGTGGAGCTCTCATTGAGAACCTCTGCTAGGGCCATGCAAAGGGGAAATGTGGGGTTGGAGACCCCACACACAGTCCCTACTGGGACACTGCCTAGTGAAGCTGTGAGAAGAGAGGCACTGTCTTCCAAAGCCCGGAAAGGTAGATCCACTGACAGCTTGCACCATGTGCCTGGAAAAGCCACAAACACTCAATGCCAGCTGGTGAAATGAACCATGGGGGCTGTACCCTGCAGAGGCCACAGAGGCAGAGCTGACCATGTTCATGAGAGTCCACCCCTTATATCGGCATGCTCTGTATGTGAGACATGGAGTCAAAGGAGCTTTAAGATTTAGTGATTACCCTGTTGGATTTTGGACTTGCATGGTGCCTGTGGTCCCTTGTTTTGGTCAATTTCTTCCATTTGGAGTGGGACCATTTACCCAATTCCTGTACCCACATTGCATCTGGAAAGTAACTAACTTGTTTCTATTTTACAGGCTCATCAGTGAAAGGGACTTGCCTTTTCTCTGATGTAACTTTGGATTTGAACTTTTGAGTTAATGCTGGAATGAAGGAATGAGTTAAGACTTTGAGAACTGTTGGGAAGGCATGATTTTTTTTTTTTTGAGACGGAGTCTCACTCTGTCACCAGGCTGGAGTGCAGTGGCATGATCTCGGCTCACTACAACCTCCACCTCCTGGGTTCAAGCAATTCTCCTGCCTCAGTCTCTTGAGTAGCTAGGACTACAGGCACACCACCATAATTTTTTGTATTTTTAGTAGAGACAGGTTTCACCATGTTGGCCAGCATGGTCTCAATCTCTTGACCTCATGATCTGCCCACCTCCGCCTCCCAAAGTGCTGGGATTACAAGTGTGAGCCACCACACCTGGCTGGCATGATTGGTTTTGAAATGTGAAAAGGGCATGAGATTTGGGAGGGGTAAGGGATGGAATGATATGGTTTGATTCTGTGTTTCCACCCAAATCTCATCTCAAATTGTAATCCCCACGTGTCAAGGGAAGGACCTGGTGGGAGGTGATTGGACCATGGGGGTGCATTTTCCCATGCAGTTCTCATGACAGCAAGGGAGTTCTCAGGAGATCTAATGGTTTAAAAGTGGCAATTTTCCCTGCTCTCTTTCTCTCTACTGCCACTTGTGAAGGAGGTACCTGCTTCTCCTTCACTTTCCACCATGATTGTAAGTTTCCTGAGGCCTCGCCAGTCATGCAGTACTGTAATTCAATTAAACCTCTTTCCTTCATAAATCACCCAGTCTCAGGTAGTTCTTTACAGCAGTGTGAAAATGAACTAATGCAGGAAGCAACTAAAAGACATATAAATCAACTTCAGTGTATTTAATCAGCATATAATTTATTAGTAAAATAAAATAGCAAAAGAAAGTATAACAGTGTATGATAAAATTCTCACTTAATAATCAATAACAAAATTCATAGTATATTTAATGTATATGTTCTGTTATCAGAAAGCCTTTTGTCTGATTTCCAATTCCATGTCAAATAACTACAGGCAGTTGGAGAGGGATGAGATTGCAAGAGTAGGTGCCATGGAGATCATATGCTGTAAGATGGAAACCTGCAATACTTGTTATTCTAAGTCTTCTCTTTGTTACATTTGCTAGCCAACCCTACTATTAACATATTAACATGATGTTGGCAAATACCCCGAAGATATTAGTTCAAAATCTGGACATTTTTCTTTGATTAAAATTTTCTTGTTATCAAATCGACACCAGATAGTATGCATTCTTTCTTTCTTGATATGCTCTTTTCTTGGAATAGTCATGATAATGTCTCATTCCTTTACACAATTCTGATGTGGAAAGCAATGCTGTCAAAGGAGGCTTTGCTTATTTGTTTGTTCAACAGATTAGAAAATCAGTTGAGAAGAATGTGAAGTCTGTCAATATAATCATTTTTTAATTCAGTAGAACTTTTGAAACATGTAATAAGTTACTGTACATTCGACAAATGTTAGATGAAGGCCTACCATGTAAAACAATTTGGGCAAGGCATGGAGGAGGACAGAGAATAAGAAGACAAATATAAAGTTCAACTATCAGTGACAACACCAAGCCTGTTAATTACATGAATAGATAGTTATAAGTCTGCTGTGATACATTTCTGGAGGGTTCCTCTTCAATAATTATAACCTCCAATATACAAAAACGCTAACATATGTTAGTCTTTTATTAAAGATTTAAGTCTTTTTGGAAATATTTAGTCATTTGATATGATGTAAATGAGGATCTCCATTGTAAATGTAATTTTGAAGTCAGTGGTCTTTGCTCCAATACCATTTTTACGTAACCAAAACCCTCAACTTGAGAGCTCACAACATAGAAACAAACGGCTTACTGAAGAATTTAAGGGAGTGATAGGAAGAGCAAAATAAATATAACAACAGCAACAATAAAAGAAAACATAACCTGTAGCTATATATGAAAAGATTAGTTACAATGTAAGGTACACAAAATGCCATGGGGAGCAGAAGTTTCTTTA
Organism: Theropithecus gelada; assembly: GCF_003255815.1. NCBI lineage: Eukaryota > Metazoa > Chordata > Mammalia > Primates > Cercopithecidae > Theropithecus > Theropithecus gelada. Next base: position 88,666,145 of record NC_037675.1, read on the forward strand.
GGAAGTATTTCTATAGAAGACAGATTTGGAGTTTATTTTCAAATCTGGGGAAACACAAAATGGTAGAAGGCAATGCATGGGTTATACCCTGTGGTGTTTTCCTTTGACACATAAGCACCTTTAAAAATAGCCTGATGGACCACAAGCCCCAGGAACTAGCTGTTCATAGCTAATTATCCAAAGACTTGAAGAAGTCAAGCTGTGCAAAGTCAATTCAACGTTGCCTGGTGCAGCCTGAAGTTACTTTAGTTAAACCTTAGTCATAGTGTTTATAATGAAAGGGGCAACACAGAATAAAAACTGCAAGCCCAATTCAATACAAGTGAATAAAATTGCAAGCAATAAAGGCACACAACATCCAATAATTAAGACTAACAGCACTATTATTTTTCTAGAAACCCAAACCATAAAAGAGATTAATTGCTTTGTATTTAACTCAGAAAAAAATTCATTTGATTGGGACTCAGGTTCACAACTTACTCAAACAGATGTTACCTTTTGCTAATACAGAAAGGATGCTATTTAAAAAATTGAGCAGAAAACAAGTTAAATGTTCATTAAAAATATTTTTGGCCAGGCGCAGTGGCTCATGCCTGTAATCCCAGCACTTTGGGAGACTGAGGTGGGCAGATTGCCTGAGCTCAGGAGTTCACGACCAGCCTGGGCAACAGAACAGCATGAAACTCCATCTCTACTAAAATACAAAAAAATTAACCTGGCGTGGTGGCGGGTGCCTGTAGTCCCAGCTACTCGGGAGACTGAGACAGGACAATTGCCTGAACCCGGGAGGCAGAGGTTGCAGTGAACAGAGGTGACTCCACTGCACTCCAGCCTGGGCAACAGAGTGAGACTCCATCTCAAAAAAATAATAATAATGATTTTGTTTTCATAGAGTCAATATATTGAATAATATTTACACTATATCATTAAGTGAAAAAGCAAGGATATAAAGGAGTCAGAAACATTGACTTGTCCTCACCAAGGTTAATCTGGCTACTGACTCAAGTGAATGCCTGTCTTGACCACAACAGAGATCAACACTGAGGTCTCCCAGATGTCACTGTTCCCCACACTAGCCACCTAGAAGCATATTGCTTGCCGGATTCTTTCATCATGGAGGTAGCAACAACTTATCTTTCTTACTAGAATAGACATGTATTCTAGATATGCATTCATGTTCCTTGCCCACAGTGCTTTGCCAGCTCGTAGATTTACAGAACATTTTGCTCACTACCATGACGTCTTTTACAACATTGCTTCTGACCTGGAAACTCAGATCCACACAGAAGCAGGACAATGGGCTCATGCCCAAGGAATTCACTGTTATTACTGTGTGTCTCATTATCGAGAAGTAGCTGACCTGACACAAGAGTGAAATGGTCTACTGAAGACTCAGATTCAGATATAACATTAGTAGAAATTAAAGACTCTGAAATGTTAGTGTCATAGAGGATGAGTCGCATGCTTTAGACAAGTAATTAACATATGATACTATTTTCCTTACAACCGTAATAAAGGAACCAAGGGTAGAAGTAGGAGTGGCTTCTCTCTCTTACACCTAAAAATCCACTTGTGAATTTTATTATCTTTTATTGAAAGTTTAAACTCAATTGGCTAGACTCCCTTAATTCTTAAGGGTGGAATCCTGCCAGCAAATGATAGAACAATAGTTCCTTTGAGTTAAAAAATGAGATTAACACCTGATAATTCTGGGTTTCTTGTATCACTGCTCTAGTAGGTGTTGTGACATTGGCTGGAGGATAGATCCAGCTTATCAAGAGGAAATTGAGTTGGTACTACAGTATGTGAGCAGTGAAATCTGGATCTAGAACCCAGGGGATTCTCTCAAATATCTCTCAGTATTTCCATATTCCAATACCAAAAGTTAAGGGAAAACTGCAGTGATTCGATAAAAACAAATCCACAGAACGATTAGACACTTTAGAAATGGTTTGGGTCATTCCACTAAGTGAGGGAAGCAAGACAACTAGAGGTACAAGAAAAAGTGCAATTAATAGTTTTTTAAAAAGTTAAGTAAAAACAAAATGAAACTACAGCATTATTCTTAGCTACAGAAACAATGCATATATGAAGATTTTGGTAACAACACACATATACTTATCACAGTTGCAGAAATTGTGAAGAATGACTTGTTGATTGATATATAATATACCAATTTTCCCTTTTCAGCGTTTTGCTTTATTTTATATAAGAATAGTTCATTGGTGATAGTTATCTTTATAATTTAGTTTTGGGTTAAAGGATATTCAAGTAATTTGGGGACTGAGCTAAAAAAGAAACTGACTGCATGGTATCTTTGTTCTTATCTCATTTACAAAGAAAATGAGAACCTCTCCATTTGCCCAAATAAAGACATCTTACTAGGTAGAGAAAGTCATCGTTATTTTGTTTCCTACAGAGTAAAATATGTGTAGGTTGATATGTAAGTTTGCTCAGCAGCCAAAGGGGTGGACTATGCTGGTTTACTTATTTATTACCTTCTTTCAAATTCAAATTCACCTTTATTGACTCTATAAAAACAAGACTAGAGTCTTGCCAGCTATGCATACCAGATACCCTGGCCAACTGGCTTTTAGGTTAGAAGAGCATTCAAAGATTGAAGTGATGGTGGTGGGGAGATATTTATTTATTTGATTGATTGATTGATTGATTGATTTTGCTTATTGTTCCTGTCAGTCAGGCTCCACCCATTGGCTATTGGCTCCAACCACCAGCTTATTTTGGTGCTACCCTGACCAGCTTCAATTTTCCTCCCAGTTTTACTCGAGAAGGCTAGATGGCAGCCCCATCTCAGGCCTTGATCACAAGTTTTGTAGGACCCTCTCTTGAGCTTCTGAAATACCATTTGGAGATAGGTAGTGCTCCCTACTCAGAGATCTAAGCACATTCCAAAAACCGTATTCTGAACACATAGGTCCTAGCAAACCTCAGCTAAGTGGAGCATATGCCTAGTTGAGACAATGAGCTGTTAAAGGAAATTACCAAAATCACTCTTGAGACTTGCTGCTGAATTAGCAGTGCAGAATTATCCAGATTTACCATTCCTTACTGGAATCATTTCAAGAAAGCCTCACGTTAAGATGGCAGAGCTACAAGATTGAAGAAGCATAAATTGGTAATCCATATTGAGGTCAGTTGCTCTAGAGGCTTACTTACGCACATAGATAAATTAGTGTAAATTAGATATAAAAATGTTTGTGTTAAGCCATGAGGATTTTGAAGCTGTTCATTACTACTTATGACCTAGTGTCTCCTGATGAATATAGAAATCAGTACCAGGAGAAATAGTGTGCTGCCATGACAAATACTAAAATACATACCAGTGGCTCAGTGAACAGGAATGAGACCCAAATGAAAGATAATGATCTATGTAATGCAAAGACAGAACATAATGTTGCCTGCAATAACTTGGGAAACAAATATTTGAGGAATTTGCAGTGTTAGGGAAAATGATTAGGAAATAAATCTTTACTTGTGGGTGTTCATTGCTATTGTGGTTTATCATATGAAATGGGAAATATTAGAATAATAGATGTTCTACTCTCTTGTTTCAGACAAAAGAAGACTTGGACGAAACAGTCTGACATATATGTTTCAAGTGTTCAGCATATATAAAGTTCTAAGAGATAAAAATTGAGGCTACAAAAATAAATAAGACATACCTTTGTTACCAGAAAGGGGTCTCAATCCAGACCCCAAGAGAGGGTTCTTAGATCCCGTGCAAGAAAGAATTTGAGGCAAATCCACAGAGTAAAGTGAAAGCAAGTTTACTAAAAAAGTAAAATAATTAAAAAATGACTACTGCATGGAAAAGCAGCCCCAAAGGCCCTGGCTTAGCTATTTTTATGGGTATTTCTTGATTATATAATAAATAAAGATTGGATTATTCATGAGTTTTTCAGGGAGAATGGCAGATGATTATCAGAATTGAGGTTCTCCCTTTTTAGATATAGGGTAACTCCTGGACATTGCCATGGCATTTACAAACTGTTATGGAGCTGGTGGGAGTGTCTTTTAGCATGTTAATGCTTTATAGTTAGCATATCATGAGCAGTGAGAACAATCAGGGGTCACTTTCATCACCATCTTAGATTTGGCAGGTTTGGGCTGGCTTCTTTACCACATCCTGTTTTATCAGTAGGTTCTTTGCGACCTGTATCTTGTGTTGACCTCCTATCTCATCCTGTGACTAAGGATGCCTACCCTTCTAGGAATGCAGCCCAACAGGTCTCAGCCTCATTTTACCCATCCCCTATTCAAGATAGAGTCACTCTGGTTTGAATGCCTCTGAAACCTTCTGCTATACCCAAGGTTTCAATCAGGCCTATCTGTCCAATCCCTTGCCTCTGAATTCAGTCAGCTTTCCTGACCTTCGTACCACAGCGAGAACCAGTCAGGAGCAAATGGGTTTTCTCTCATAACATTTACCAGATCCCACAAAGCTTGCTCTATGCTGCCGACTCTTGTACATCTAGTAGTGGTTACTCCCCACTTCCTGAATATACACTCTGGCTCAGTATAACTGTCCTTGAGTACCTCATTTGGTGAATCACTTATCAACATTGTTTCTCCACTCAGATCCCAACGAGATAGCCTTTATTACTTTGGTTATCTTTCAGAAAATCCAAAGCTCTGAGTGATTAATACCTTTTACCAGCTCTCTCTGCCTTTTCCTAAAAAAGAAAATTTTAAAAAGTGAGTTAGGTCATCCTTCTCACACAAATATAAAATAAATATGTAACATTAACATGTAAACATGTAAATATTCATATAACTCACCAATTAATGAGGGCATTGGTAAGATGTTTTAAATTGCTCAAATGAGGATTTGATTGACAGAAATTTTTATTGTCTACTTGTAAAAAGTATTTTGCATTTCTATGAACAGGAATCATTTGCAAAGACATAGCAGGAAATATTTGCATTACCATCGCTTTCTACTAGTTAACTTTCATCTCTACAGAGTTACAAATTAACCAAGTGAAATAATCAAAGGCAAAGATCACTATAGAATCAGAAAATTCATATGTTGTTTTCTAGACAATGCCCAGCATTCTATTAAAAGGAAGTGCTGCAATCTTGTTTGCCTACTTTAAAGTCTTCCACATCTTGTCTTAAAATGTCATCAATTAAATTCATCCCTCATCAAGTCACCTAACCCACAAATAGAAATAAAGATGCAGATATAGTAAGAGACTTACATGCAAATAAATATTAGAAGAATGGCTATATAGAAGAAGAATTTTATATTCTATGTGTAAACCTATTTGTGAGTTAATTCGTTTACTGGCATATTAGCAGGAAACAACTTGATTCCTTCCCACTGCTACCATTTTAAATCTAGTTTTTCAATTTGTTTTTTCTAAATCTGTCTGTAATCTTGGGCAAGGCTCATCGCTTTCCCAGTGACAGTCAGGCAATGCATGCAGAATTTTTTGTTTTTGTTTTTCTTGGTAATAAAATCTTGTTTCAGGCAACATGAAGTCCCTAAATATCATTCAGGTTAAAACTTATTTTCCCAAGATTAGGCCTTATTTTAACTCAGAAATCTGCAGGAGGAGAAGGGGATATGGTCAATTTTACCTCTATTTTCTGCTTCTTCTCCCGTTATATTTAGTAGGTGATGCTTTGGGTCCCACTGGGAGATAAAGAGAAGGAGAGGTACACTTGACTGATAAGTGTTAGAAGCTGCTATGGTGCCTTATGGCATGGTGTGTTTCCATTTTCCATCCTGTGATGAGGGTGTTGCCACCTCCAACTAGCCTTTTGTAATTTCTCCAACTCTTGGTTCCCAGGAGCTTACCTTTCTTGCAGAGTCATTTTTTTTTTTTTTTTAATTTATTTATTATTATTATACTTTAAGTTGTAGGGTACATGTGCATAACGTGCAGGTTTGTTACATATGTATACTTGTGCCATGTTGGTCTACTGCACCCATCAACTCGTCATTTACATCAGGTATAACTCCCAATGCAATCCCTCCCCCCTCCCCCCTCCCCATGATAGGCCCCGGTGTGTGATGTTCCCCTTCCTGAGTCCAAGTGATCTCATTGTTCAGTTCCCACCTATGAGTGAGAACATGCGGTGTTTGGTTTTCTGTTCTTGTGATAGTTTGCTAAGAATGATGGTTTCCAGCTGCATCCATGTCCCTACAAAGGACGCAAACTCATCCTTTTTTATGGCTGCATAGTATTCCATGGTGTATATGTGCCACATTTTCTTAATCCAATCTGTCACTGATGGACATTTGGGTTGATTCCAAGTCTTTGCTATTGTGAATAGTGCTGCAATAAACATACGTGTGCATGTGTCTTTATAGCAGCATAATTTATAATCCTTTGGGTATATCCCCAGTAATGGGATGGCTGGGTCATATGGTACATCTAGTTCTAGATCCTTGAGGAATCGCCATACTGTTTTCCATAATGGTTGAACTAGTTTACAATTGCTTCCTAGCTTTAAGCTTTCAGACAAAAGTTAAATGCCAGGTTCTCTGTCATTCAGACTCCGGGAAATGCATATAAAGCTATTTGGCTCTTTTGAGGCCTCCACTTACTTGACTTGAAATGGCAAGAAGATAAGAACAACCACAGGTTTCTGAAAACTTGAAGTAAAAGAATTCTCACTCTGCAATCTCTTCGGCCTCTGCCAACACATTTTCTCTGTAGGGAAGGAGACATATCTTCTTCCCATCTTACGTTCATGGCTAAGCCCCTATAACAAAAGACAGATTAACAAAAGAAAAGCATACAATTTATTTAAAATCAGTTTTATGTGAGATGACAGCTTTCAGAAATAAAGATCCCATGAAACAGAGAAACGTGTGTATTTTAAGCCTAAGTTTGATGAAGTGGACAGTTGCAGAGTGTATGATTAGACAAATGGGGTATGATCTAATAGTACTAGACTGGAGGAAACTTAGCAAGGCCTGTTTGTTCAGATTCTTCTCTGTGTCCCTGTTTCTTCAAAGGTAAATTTGTTCCTTTCCTCTGGGTATAGAGTAAGCACCTCTCACCTGAAGGTCTTATGACCCAGTTCAGGAGAAAATCAGCAATTCATTTCCAGGTCTTATGATCTACTTCCGGGGAAAACAGGGAAACTCAGAGTGACATTCTTGTTTCTGCTATTTTTTGAAATGCCAATGAGCTATGTTTGGGGATAGTGCCTCTTGAACCCTATTAGCATTTGCTTGAATAGCTGGGCCACAGATGATAGACCAAAGTGGAAAGAACTAGTTTGGAGCCAACTCCATTGCATGTCCTGAATGCCACACTTATATCCTAATATAACATGCTACATCATCTTACATTAGTGTATAAATGTCCCTTGCACCAACTATTTTATTTTCAGCTGTTGGAGTCTTTGTTAAAACTCCAATACAACAGAAATAGTTGCATCTCACATCGTGTTACGTATATTATCTCAGAGGGAAGAATGGTAGTAGGTGGTAGGCAGCTATATTTGAGCACAATACAAGGTGAGAAATTTTTAAGAAAGGAAGCTACACAAATATGCTGTGGGCTTCCTCACGAAGTGGCGAATCTCCTATAACTTACAGGGTTTAAGCAGAGATAGGATAACCATTTATTTGAATGCTGCATCAGGAATTAGAAGGTTGATTTAACTGACATCTCGTTTTCATATTTTATGATTATTGGGGATCTATGGCAATTTAGAGTGTATATAATCAGCATTGTTGGATTTGATTTTAGTTTTAAAGATTTAGAAACATCCTTGTGAAATGAAATATCAGCTATCAGGTAGTTTTCATTCAATCACTCATTCAGAGTATTTTTTGAGAGTCTAGTATATGTTAGGCACTATGCTAGAAACCGGGGAAATTAAGAAGAAACACATTGTCCCTGTGTTCAAAGAGATGATAGTAGCAGAATAAGGAAAACAAGCACAAATCTCTAGAGTATCTCCACTCCACAGCACTGTCTTGCCTACTTAAAGTTCCTCTTTTGAAATGGGTCATAAACCAAAATAATTTTTTCATTGATAATTTAAAATGACAAATCACTGGCAATTTAATGTAAATCAAGTTAGCATCAGTAATTAATTCACATGCCACATTTTATACACTAGAATGTAATTCACTTATTACATGTTGTCACATTTCAAAGAGCTGCCTGGGCCTGCACACATGATTTCCTCTGAAATGCATCCTACCTTCATGGAAGTGATTTTTTTTTCAGTCCTGTGGAAAACAGAAGGCACAGCAACGTACATTTAGACTGAACCGCTCAGGACACAGCACGCCTAAACCCTATGCACTTTTTATTTGCCAAGTATTCAAATGCCTTTACAAGGAAAGTCGGTTAGGAAGGAAGGGCTGCCTGCAGAATTAAGAGCGAGAGTGTAGCTGTGCATTTCTCTTTCAGTTGGTTAACCGAAAATCAATTTCCTATTTTAAAAGCTAGACCCATCAAAGGCAAGTGTCCAATTTTAAGCTAAGCTCTACTATATACTTTTCAATAAAATGTCTTTTTGCCTCTTTCCTTTTTCTCATTTCAATGTCCTGTTACATATTTCCAAAAGCACGGCTTTCATACTTGGCATATGCTATGATTGTGTGGAATGAAAAGCTCTGAAAGGCCACAGAGAAAAGTATCACTTGCCTCCATCTCTGAGGAGAGGGCCCTTTGAATTAAGACTGATTCCACCTGAGAAGCCTGATTGAGCCTGAATTGATAATACCTTCGTGTTGTAGGTTTTCTCGCTTTATTTCCCCTTGCATTCTTTTTTATTTCAGAATGTATTGTGGGCCATTATCCACTTTTCATAGCAGCATGAGTGATTACTAAAATGCTGTGAAAGATAAACTAAATTCTTAAAAAGAAGTATTCATCGAAGACTTATAGGAATCATACACCAATATTCTGTGCTGATTATTGGAATTCTAAGTTGAACACTGGAAACATCTAAAGGATTTAACTTTAACTCACAAAGGTTTATTTTTTTTTCTCTTCTTAAATGCTTAGAGCTCTTGAGACTGAAAGGTTTGCATTTAGTTTTATGTTTTGACTGTTAATATTCTTTAGTTAGATCTATAACATGGCCTAGAGAAAGGACACGACAAAGACACCTAACTTTTTTTTTTTTTTTGGACGGAGTCTCGCTCTGTTGCCTAGGCTGGAGTGCAGTGGCGTGATCTCGGCTCACTGCAAGCTCCGCCTCCCGGGTTCACGCCATTCTCCTGCCTCAGCCTCCCAAGTAGCTGGGACTACAGGCGCCCACAGCCACGCCTGGCTAATCTTTTGTATTTTTAATACAGACAGAGTTTCACTGTGTGAGCCGGGATGGTCTCGATCTTCTGACCTCGTGATCCGTTCACCTCGGCCTCCCAAAGTGCTGGGATTACAGGCGTGAGCCACCACGTCCGGCTGACACCTAACTTTTTTATGTAAATAAAAGATTTTCCTTCAAAACCCTTATCTAGACCTTAACTTTCCAAAGTACATTGCCCTTTGCCCTAAGAAAATATACAAGGAAGTTTTGAGCAACCTATGGTTTAGACAACCTGACAATAGTAAGCCCAGCATGAAGAAATGGAAGGTGGATGGAGAAAGGCAATGCTGGGAACAGAAATGCTGCCTGTGTAGAGGCCAGATGGACCACGATTCCTGAGACTGTAGCAGCACTAACAGGCAGGGTCATGTAAGCAGCACACAGTTGCTACGGAGGCTCATTAAATACCTACAATTTTCCAGATATAGCTGTAGGCCTCAGCATAGAAAGGTGAATCAAATGTACTTCTGTCTCTGTTCACAACTGTAAGATAACATGTAGCATGCCATAAAGAAGTGGGTATAAAAGCCTGTAGGAATAAATGGATATTGAAGTACTGTGTGAGAAAACCCAAATGATCATCAACTATTAAGTGGATAAACAAAATGTAGCATATCTATACAATGGAATATCCCACAAAGGACATATTCAGCAATGAAAAGGAACCAAGTACTGATACGTACAATGACATGAATGAACGTCAAACACATTATGGTAAGTAAAAGAAGCCAGACACAAAGGACCACATGTTGTATGATTCCATTTATGTGAAATATTCAGAAAAGGCAAATCCATAGGAGCAGAAAGTAGATTATTGATTGTCTGGAGTTGAGGTTGCAAATAGGGATTCATTGTCAATAAACATGGAGGATTTTACTGGGGTGGTGAGAATAGTCTAAAAGTGGTTTATGGTAATGGTTTATGGTATCTGATAAAGTTACCAAAGCTCATCGGATTATACACTTAAAGTGGTCAATTTTATGATGTGTAAATTTTACCTCAATGAATTCGTTTTAAAATAAATACTACGTGAGGTGAGGGCAAGATGCAAATGGTAGATGAAAGGAAGACTTTTCTTTCCTATGGCTGCTATGGCTGCTATAACAAATTACTACAAACTCAGTGACTTAAAAAAACACACATTTATTCTTTTACAGTTCTGGTAGCCAGAATTATGAAATCAGTCTCACTGGGCTAAAGCCAAGGTGTCATCAGAGCTTATTTCTTCCCAAGGCTCTGAGGGAAGAATCCATGAAGTTGTCTTCTTCAGCACCTAGTAGCCTCCTGCATTCCTTGGCTTGTGGACTCTTCTGTCTTCAGACTGCATCATTTCAATCTCTGCTTCATCTTTACACTGCTGCTTTCTCTGAGTCTGCATCCTCCTACATCCCTCTCATAAGTATTCTTGTGCTCACATGGGCCCACCATGATAAACTAGGATAACCTCCCCTTAATTTAATCACAAATGAAAGTCCCATCTGTCATATAAGGTGACATTTTCAGGTTACAGGGATTATGATGTACAAGAATTTGGTGGAGTGAGGTGTTTTTCAGCTTACTATGAGAGACCAACGTGATAGTTAATTTTATGTATCAGCTTGACTAGGCCACGAGGTATGCAGGAATTAGTCAAATATTCTTCTGGGTGTATCTGTGAGAACGTTTCTGGATGACATTGTCAGGGCTGAGAACACAATAATACTCCAGACTATGGTGCATTGACCTGCTGAGCACTTCATACTGAAGGAGATGGGGAGGACCTCAGAAGCAAGGTCTCTCCCACCCTCCCTCATCCTTTCTTCTCCCTTTTAAGCAGGACATAGAAACTAGAATTTCTCTCCCCAAAGTAAGCCATAAAATCTAGACAGGTCAATTTCTGACCTTCCCCCCACCCCCCCACTGCCTGCTTTCTGTGGGGAAAATGGTCATATAGGAATTCTCTGACTTGTCTTGCCTGAAAGTAGGTTGTAAGATCCTTCTTCCAGATGAGTCCCACTCTATACTTGGAGGCCAACAAGGATCTGAACAGACAGGCCTTGCTGTGTTCCCCCTTCAGTTTATTACCAACAGATCATACCCTTTTTCTCCAAGCATGTTTTTCTACTTTTTTCATCAGACTTTGCATAAAAATTCAGTTTTTCCCTGGTTTTGGGTCTTCATTTCTGAATCCTCCTATGTCACATAAACTTTGACTTAAAAACCGATTAGGCTTTTCTCTTGTTAATTTGTCTTTTGTAATAGGAGTGTAAGACATGACCCTTGGAATGGGTGAAGGAAAGTTATTACTTTTTCTCTCCTGTAAGATTAACATTTAATCAGTATGCTGTATAAAGCCGATTGCCCTCCTTAATGTGGTTAGGCCTCATCCAATTAGGCCAAGGCCTGAGAAGATCAAAAAGTCTGACCTCCCCCAAGCATGATAAAATTCTTCCTGTCTGATGGCCTTCAAATTAGGATATAGGCATTTTGGTCCTTAACTTTGGATTTGAATAAAAACATCAGTTCTTCCTTTGTCTTGAGCCTGCCAGCCTTCAGACTGGAACGGCAGCATCAGCTCTCTTGGTTCTCAGGCCTTCAGACTCAAACTGGAACTAAACCATTGGCTCTCCTAGGTCTCCAGTTTTCTGACTTATCCTGTAGATCTTGGGACTTGTCAGCCTTCATAATCATGTGAACCAATGCCTTACAAATATGTAGATTTATGGTAAGAATTTGGTTCTGTTTCTCTGGGAAACCCTGGCTAAATAGTCAACATTTCATATATTATGCATTCTGAGTTAGATCTCAAAGGATGGGTGCTTTTCTATTAGGGAAAGTGAGTAAATTCATTCTGAGTAGAAGGAATGGTGTCAACAAATGAATAGAGAGGGAAAACTGTAATCTGTGGGAGTAGCACAGAGTTCAGCCCTCTGACTTCTGTGTTTTCTGTCTCTATACTCATTTCCTATGTTATATTATCCACCCTGTGTCTCTAAATTCTACTGCGCTATGATGACTACAGTTATCATCTTATCATTCATATATTTTTATACTTACAGCCTCAACTTCTCCCATGTAATCAAAACATGTAAATTTAACAGCCTACCTGACCTTGCTACTTGTATGTCTAGTAGGCATCTCAAACTTAATAATGCATTTCACCCAGATTTTTTATTCCCTCTCCCACTCACCAAATTGGCTCCTCTTGCAATCTTCCTCTTCTTAATACACGTTGCCACCATTCATCCAGTTTCTTAGACTAAATTCTGGCTTTGTCTTTAATTTTTCTATTTTCCTCAACTTCATATCTAATCCCTCAGCACATTTTCTTGTTTCTACCTTCAAAATATACATAGAGCTTGACCACTTCTCAATACCAGTACTTCTACCATCCTTTTGTGACCAACAATCTATCATCTATTTTCTCAGTTATTTCAATGGCTTCATACTGGCCTACATGTTTCTAATCTTGATTCTTTATATTTTATTTTCCACAATGCATCCAGAATAATTAAACATAAATCAGATCATGCCATACACTTCTTCAGAATTCTTCTTGTGGTGGACTCCACAATGGTGGCCAACAACGTCACCCCCTAGTCATCTTCACACTTTAATGTGAATCCCCTTCCAAGAGGTGTACCAGGACCAATAAAAGGACTTAATGATATGCTACTTCACAAATAAGATTATAAAAGACTGTAGGTTCTGTCTCAGGTCTCTCTCTGTCTTTCACACACACACACACACACACACACACATACCCCACACTCACTTTTTCACTCTCACATTACTCTTTCAGGGGGAAACCATATCATGAACAGCAGTCCTATGGAGAGACACATATGCAAGAAGACAAAGCCTCCTGTAAATACCCATGTGAGACCCAGCCAAGTCAGAGATGACTGCATCCTTGGCTAACCTCTTGATAGTAGCCTCATAAAGACTCTGAGTAGAACTACCTAACTAAGCTGCCCCCGATTCCTGACTCACAGAAACTGTGAGAAAAATAATTAAAACTAAAAATTAAATGTTTGTGGCTTTAAGCTGCTACATTTGGAGCATATTTTTAATGCACATGTAGATAATGAGGACTATGGTAAATTTAAAAACAATGCCTCTAGATTGCCTATTTGGAAAATAAAATACTTGGAAAGGTGAGGTTTATTTGTCTTCTAATATTTTCCATCTCTAACGGCTTTTTGTTAATTTTGAAAAACTAGAAGTCACTTTTGAACTATTTTGGCTAAAACATACACCATTTGGAAGAATACTATTTCAGGAATATTTAAAATGCAGTCATGGAATAATTCTCTACTCATTTAGTTTGGTGGCTTGGTTCTCATAAGTGAAATTTATTTCTGAGCAGGGTACAACTGAATTGGGAAACTAAGAGGTCCTTTTTGTTAGCTGCAAGGCAAAAATGTGACAGTCTATGGCCATTTATTCATTTATTTCTTCCTTCCATTGACAATGTGTATGGAGCAGCTATTCTGGAACAGACACTGAGATCAAGTAGTCACCAAGGCATAATCTATACCCTTGAGGTAGAAAGATATAAGAAGACAGATGATTTTAAAACATCACAGTAAATGCATGCAAAAGTAAATTATTCAGGGAAAAAGTCAGTTTTCATTAGGGTCAAAGCAATATAGGGACATCAGTTTTTTTAATTGCAGAGTTTAGTTTTAAACACAAGAAGCACATAGTCATACTGGGAAAAAATCAGCACTTTGTTAGATTTCTGTGTACTTACTTTATGGTTCAGTATCATTTTCATTTTGAATTACACATGGCAGGCTAGGAAGAAAACTGTTGACTTCTTAGTGCTTATGGCTTCTAAGATCTGAATCTGGCAATAAGAATGTGATAAGAATAAATCTAAGTTGTATGGGAATATGTAGGAGACATGGGTAATCACTCTAAGGAGACCAACATTATGAGGTAAGCATAAGCTATGTTATTCTAAGGAGCAAGAAGTAGTCAGTCAGGGATTTGTAGAAGGTCATTCTAGGCATGTGAAACATGGGCAACCAAGAGAAACTTGGGAATAGTCAGAAGCTTATAATAGCTGGGCAGTAATCAAAGAGTAATATCGACAGATGAAACCTAAGGGTGCACAAGGGCCAGATGAACTAGCAGGGATGTACAGCAGGTTTTGGGAAAGTTGCGTTTTACCCTGAGGTCCATGGGGAATCTTCTAAGTTAGCGAGCAATTCACTTCGTGTTTAGGGAAAAAGGAACTTGCTACATGGCATAAAGAAAATATTGCGGGGACATGCAAGAGGAGGTGGGAAAACAATTACATTGCAATAATCTAGAGGGCTATATAACATGGTTGTCTTGTCTAGAGTAGTAGCAGAAAAATAAATGGAGAAAAGTAGACAGATTCAAAAGATACCGTGTAGCTTTAGGTGAGAAAAGTTGGCAATTTAGTAGAGGTGAGATGGTAGTAGGTGGGGCAAGAGTCATGTATGTTGTCCACGCTTCTCATTCATGCAATTTGGAAGACGTTTGTACTAATCCTTAAGATACAGAACACAGGAGGAGTCATGGAATTGCATTATTATATAGATTTTCTAATTTTTCTATGCATGTCATGCGAAAGTTAACATCAAGCCAGTCTTTTAAAAGTGTGATGTCGAGGTTCAAAGAATTGTCTTAGTACTCTACAGTGTATGCTGGGTGGGGGGGAGCAAAGAATGGGGAGACAAAACCAGGAGGCCACTGTAGGACTCACAAGATGGCCACTGAGGTAGTGTCTTCCAGCGAAGGTGACAAAATGAACACCATAATGGCAACACTCATCTGTAGAACTAGAATGTGACCAATTACCTTAATGCGTAGCTACTTGAGCACTACTACTTCTGCATTCCATTCCTTTGCACCTTGCCAAGAGGTGAAGACTGTGTTGAATCTGTCATTCACTTACATTACAGTCATGGTGTTTCCATATGTATCATGACAAGCTTGTTTTTGATACTTACAAAATTGGTATACTGTATGCCGTCTTCTAAAGAATGCTTGTTTCCTTTATTATAATTCTTTTCTGAGACGGGGTCTCGCTCTGTCCCTCAGGCTGGAGTGCAGTGGCGCCATCTCGGCTCACTGCAAGCTCTGTCTCCCGGATTCATGCCATTCTCCTGCCTCAGCCTCCCGAGTAGCTGGGACTATAGGTGCCCGCCACCACGCCCGGCTGATTTTTTTTGTACTTTTAGTAGAGACGGGGTTTCACTGTGTTAGCCAGGATGGTCTCAATCTCCTGACCTCGTGATCCACCCACCTCCTTTATTATAATTCTTATATTTATCTATGAACTTGTGTGTAGATATAATTCATTCATTTTCTCAGTGCTGCATTATTCTATTGTGTTAATATAACAAGCCGTTTTTATCCACTCATCATGAATTGTTTCCATTATTCTGCTGTGGTGAAAACTTCTCTTATGAGCAATCTTTGTCATTGTTCTGGGTGTTTAAAAACAAGTAATTTTACATTTACAAACAGAGTCAAGACATACACAAATATTCAGCTTTACAAAATGATGAAACATTGTTCTCCATAGTAGTTACAATTCCTGTAGTAGTTACACCAATCCCACCAACATAGAATAAGCGTTTCCCTCCTTGCCAGGTTTTGTTACTTTGAGATTTTCTTGCATCCATGTGCAAACACTGGCTTGCCTAGTTAAGCCTGGGTGGTTGCAGTTAGAGCCTGCAGATTGGGATGATTGCTGGCTCATGTCCACTTGCTTGCTCACCCCAAAGTGTGGTTCAAGCTATAGTTTCTGCTACTGTTGCGGCATCTGGAGTCCCTAGGAAGTGTTCAGAAGAGCCAGGGAGTAGTTGCAGGAAGTTAAAGCTAGATGGACCAATCTGACCAGTGAGAGACAGAAAAGGAGAAGGAACCTGGAGAAAAACGTTTTTTCCTGAACTCTAAGGATTATTCTGGAAAATCAGTGTTTTTAGTCAATTCATTACATTCATGCAACCTCTTTAGATTCATTCCCCTTACCAAATTTTGGACATTTTAAAATTATTATTTTATTTTTGAGTATGAATAAATTCTTTCTCCTTGCCACACTTCTGTTTTTCCATCACACGTATATATCTGGGATTATATCAATTCATGAAGCATTAGCACATCAAATTTTCTCGGGAACACAGGCTAAGCACTGGGTAATCTTATTCTTCTGTAGTCCTTCTTTAATCCTATTTTTGGATTTTGCTTTTGTATATTACTTTTATCAGTAGCTTGCTTTCAAACCTTATGATTGTTTTTTATTGAAATTACATAAAATTTATGAAGCAGTATAGGGAGAAATGACAATTACAACCTTATAAATTAATGTCTAGTCATGATCATGGCATTTATCACCATTTCTTTAGGTCTTCTTTTTAAATTTGCTGCAAAGTAATTTTTAATGATTTTTCAGGCACTTTCATTGCTTTTCCTACTGCATAGTCTATTCTTCATAAATTATATATTTTTATATTGTATTTAGTTTATTCCTTATAGTGATTATCTTATTGTTAATATTATCACTCACTACTATCAGTACATTCAAATAGTTATGCTAGGTTATTACATGATATACCATTTTTTAAATATTTTAACTTTTAGGTTCAGTGGTACATGTGAAGGTTTGTTATGTAGGTAAACTTATGACTCAGGGCTTTGGTATACAGATTATTTCATTACCTAAGTACTAAGAATATTACCCAATAGTTTTTTTTTTTTTTTTTTCCTGAAACTTCTTCTTCTCCCACCCTTCTCCCTCAAGTGGACCCCAGTGTCTGTTGCTCTCCTCTTTCTATCCATGTGTTCTCATTATTCAGCTCCCACTTATAAGTAAGAACATGCAGTATTTGGTTCTCTATTCCTGCATTAGTTTGCTGAAGATAATAGCCTCCATTTCCATCCATGTTCCTGCAAAGTACATGACCTCATTCTTTTTTATGGCTGCATAGCATTCCATGCTGTATATGTATCACATTTTCTTTATCCAGTCTACCATTGATGGGCATTTAGGTTGATTGCATGTCATTGCTATTGTGAATTGTGATGCAATGAACATGTGTGTGCATATGCCTTTATCACAGAACAATTTCTATTCCTTTGGGTATATACCCAGCAGTGGGGATTGCTGGGTTAAATGGTAGTTCTGTTTTAGTTCTTTGAAAGAATTACCACAGTGCTTTCCATAATGGTTGAACTAATTTACACTCCCACCAGCAGTGTACAAGCATTCCCTGTTCTCTGCAACCTCACCAGCATCTGTTATTTTGAACTTTTCATTAATAGCCATCTGACTGGTATGAAATAGTACCTCATTGTGGTGTTGATGTGCATTTCTCTAGAAATGCATTTGATTTTTGCATATTGACTTAATAGTCAGCCATCATTCTAAATTGATTATTATTTATCAGCTTTATAATATATTTTTATATGTGTGCAATTTATTATTTATCAATAATCACAACAGATTTCATTGGCAAAACTCAGCTGAGCATAGTGTTTTCTTCATGGAAACATTCATCAAGACTTTTGATAGTGATAAAAATATTCATAAATTATGTTTCTTTTCTTTTTTGAGACAGAGTCTTACTCTGTCGCCCAGGCTGGAGTGCAGTGGCACAATCTCGGCTCAACCCGACATCTGCCTCCTGAGTTCAAGCAATTCTTCTGCCTCAGCCCCCTGAGTAGTTTGGACTACAGGGGCCCACTACCACCCCCGGCTAATTTTTGTATTTTTAGTAGAGATAGGGTTTCTCCATGTTGGCCAGTCTGGTCTTGAACTCCTGACCTCAGGTGATCTACTTGCCTCAGTCTCCCAAAGTGCTGGGATTACAGGAATGAGCCACCATGCCCAGCCCATAAATTATGTTTCTTCTTGATTTAAATTGCATGTGCTATATTTGTCCAGGAATTTAACAATTTTATTTAAATTTTCTAATGTATTCAAATTAGATAAAAGCTGGAAAATATGCTGAACGTCCTAGCAATACTTCAGCATAATTCTCTGTAGTTTCTAATTACATTAATTTTTAAGTAATCATTAATTTTTTCAGTTACTGTCTATATACCAGGCATTGTATGTATTACATAATGCAGTCATAGATCCAACCTTAAAGAATCTTACAGTTCTGTCCAAAAAGGATAACAAATGCACCTCAAATAACTAAAATACAAAGTAGGAGCTGGTATATTATCACTGAATGGCACAGAGTTAGTGCTGAGGGCATCTAGAGGAAAGATGGATAACTGTCAGATGAGGGGGTTGGGAAGACATCAGGAACTCTTGGATATGGATTTCCTGCCATGATCACATAGCCCAGGTTCAACAGTTTCATTATCATCACTTCCAGACTGTGATGAACATTCACCAACAAAATAGCAGCAACAGTGTCATGGAGGTGAAGCTCCCTGGCCTCTCTGAGCTGGGAAGATGTATGGAGATGGGCTAGCAGCAAATGCAGCCAAGCATCTCTTTTAAGAAGAGCTGGCCTAAGCCAAATGTGAGTGGAGTTGGCCAAAGTATTTTAATAAAATAATTAAGCAACAAAAAGTACAATTTATCTGCAGACTCCCAAAACAACAGGTTGATGCTTACATATTCCTTATTTGGAGTAAAGGCATAGAAAATGGTAAATGACAAAATGATCAGGATGTTGTTGTTATTTAAAAATAACTATTACCTATTGATTTGTTCCCATGTTACAGTTTCCCTGTTAGATATTTTATAAATACTTTTTTTTTTTTTTTTTTGAGGTGGAGTTTCACTCTTGTTGCCCAGGCTAGAGTGCAATGGCACGATCTAGGCTCACCACAACCTCTGCCTCCCAGGTTCAAGTGATTCTCCTGCCTCAGCCTCCCGAGTAGGTGAAATTACAGGCATGTGCCAGCACGCCCAGCTAATTTTGTATTTTTTTTAGTAGAGACGGGGTTTCTCCATGTTGGTCAGGCTGGTCTTGAATTTCCGACCTCAGGTGATCCTCCCGCCCCAGCCTCCCAAAGTGTTGGGATTATAGGCATGAGCCACCATACCCGGCCTATAAATAATATTTTATTTCAATAAAAAGGGGGCAGATATTATCATCTCAGTTTTTTAAAGAAACCTATCAGTCACGATTTTTAGTTGCCAACCTGGGAAAACAACTCTGCTTAACTTAACCAGCAAAGGCAAACAGCACGAAGTCTGGAGAAGTTACCCTGGAAAATGGATGGAAATCAAGGGAGTCTAAAAGCAGGAACCATAGCAAAGGCTGTACCATAGGAATGGCATGGCAGGACCCCTCGGCTCAACACTTGTTCTTCATAGCTCTAGACAACACCCCAGCCACCACTGGACACTACGCAATGAATTCACTATTAACTGCTCCTTCGTCTTGGTGTCACTGACTGAAGATTCAGAGTCCTAGATGGGAGCCCGTGTTTCATCCATGCCTGACTGTGGATAGGTGTGAGAAAGCAGAGAACTTTATTTTCCCCTTCAGTTCTCCTATTGAAAACAGTTTTCTACCTCCCACATGGACTTTCAGCATTGGATATTCTCCCCAGTCTAGAAAGAATTTTAGATACTCATGGGCATGCCACTGGATATAATTTCCAAGGTGACTTAGCTAATGAGCAGAACTGTTGTTTTTCAGACTTTGGTCTGTCTGAATGAAAACCTCATGATCTTTATTTCATTGAGTCATCAGTGGTGATAAATACTACAGAAAAGCTTACAGAACTTGTGTAATTTTTACAGGGAAGTAGTAAGGATAGGCCTGCCATTGAGCACTTATCCTTTGGAACAGAAGGCTGAGCAAAACAAAGTGGGAGATACAGTCTTACATCCTTAGAGTTTACAGCTTAATTAGGGGCCACATAAGAAAAAATCCTGCTGATGGATGGTGTTATCACTACCTAGTGAGTGTCAGTGCTAATAAGAGAAAGGACATTTAAAATAAAGAGATTACTTTGATAGGGAGCTGGCTTCACTTATTCTTGGCTTCACTTTCTCTTACAGAAAACTTTACAGGAAGGGTACCTGGGATTTAGATCTACAGGGGACAGTGTTTTAGGCAAGGGAGGATTTGTTTATGCAAAAGAACACGTAGACACAAATCTATTAGACCAGGGGTTCCCAGCGAGCATTACCCCCTTACCTCCACCTCCTGTCAGACAGGCAGCAGCATTAGATTGTCTTAGGAGCATGAACTCTATTGTGAACTGCACGTATGAGGGGTCTAGGTTGATCTTATTTAGATTCTTCTCATGAGAATCTAACCAAAGCCTGATGATCTGAGGTGGAACAGTTTCATCCCCAAATCATCCCCCACCTCTGTCCATGGAAAAATTGTTTTCCACAAAACCACTCTCTGATTCCAAAAAATCTGGGGATCGCTGTATTAGATTGTAATGCAGAAGAACTTTCTGGATTAAGTGCACGACACCATAAAGGGAATAAAATAATTGGTCATTGTAGTCACTGGATTTTTAACTATAAACCAAAATCTAATCATCAGATTAATGGTCAAGGTTTGGAGAATCAGAGAATAACTGCCAGCAATTTCAGTTTAAAGGAATCTGTTTTCTGGAGGGAAGGGCACAGACTGAACACCAGCTCTGCAGTGATTAGCAAATAAGCATGGAGCAAAGGAGAACCTAGCATAGTGCCTCCAGCTACGATGTGCTCTCAAGCAGGTTATTGACCCAGCCAGCAAGATGCTGGCTAATAAAGAGCAAGGAGAGATTTGGGCAAAAGTCAGTTGTGAGAGGTCTGAAATATAAACGAACTCAAACTGTGTTTTGTGGCTTCAGGATAGAGTCCCATTTACACTGGCTTTGACCTTATGAGAACATGGTCAGTGGCCTTGCAGCAAAAAGAATAATGCTCCCTTCTGAAGTGAAGCCAAGAACCATGCTTCAGTGAAGAATTATAAAGCAAATCCTACACTAAGCCTGCATCTTAGTGGTATGTCCTTCAGTCCTGCTTATACCAGGTGGTCACCTGGAAGAGAAAATGTCTAGCTGGGCCAATGACACTAACATGAGTATTGAAGCCCCATTATCATCAAAGTGAGGAAGGCTTCACTCCTTTCTGACTCATTTAACATAAATATCCTTACTTCTTGGTAGTTCTTTGTTGACGATTCACACAGTGACAAGCAGATGTGGGTATGTTGAGAGAATGATAAATTATAATACATCTCAGAGGTTATTAATTTCCCATTCAGCCTTCACATACACTCTCTTATCATACCTTATATCTACTTTCTGCCCCTTCCATGCACACACATGTGCATACATACACACCTTTCATACCTTTGCTTATATGACCCTCTCAGTGACCCTCACGATATTGGCTTATTTCCAGTTTTAAATAGAAAGTTTAAATGTCACCTTTTGGGACCTGTCTAGCTCATGTAGGTTAGCTGTCTCTATCATAGCATCTTGGTTATTTCCCTCAGAATACTTGTCAAATACTTATATTTATTTACTTATCTCCTTGATTACTTTGTGCCTATGCTTCTAGGCTGTTAACTCTAGGAATCCAGTGATCACGTCTCTCTTATTTATTTCCACATGCATAGTGTCTAGCAGTGTGTGGACCACGAAAAGCACTCAATAATTACTTCTTGAATATACAAATGAGAGAAGAGTTGCAATTTTCTTCTGAGTCACTGGCCATTAAACAGATGTTAGTAGATCTCACACACAGAAGGAAAGGTAGACCCCAAAGGACCTTACAGATCTGATTTTGTCTGAACTACTTAATCTAGCTTTTCTCTTCTTTTCGAGGAAAGAGAATCTCATTACACATGGAAATGAGTATCAGAAGTTTTGCGTGTATTTTTTTTTTTAATTTATGTAACACGGTGATTGCTGCTATCTAAAGAGGGTCTCCACATTTCAGTATCACACAGAACACTGCTTTAGATATATAAGCGAATGGTATTATTTGTTGCATAGATATTAGAACGATTAGATGATTAGATGGTTGAACGTAAACTTGTGAGTGATATAATAATGCATAGAATCAGGGGATTTACTTTGGGTTATGAATAAATAACTGAAATGCACACATGAAGATAATTCTTGCTTTGAATCTGCAGGCTCTAATTAATATTTATTAGGTAGAGAGTAGAGTCTCTGGCTGGGAATTTTAATTAGTAAGCAGATGGCTTCTCTAATGTTGAAAGTGTAGGTCGGAATTTTTTAGCCCGGTTAGCAACAGTCAGTTCCATAGCCCCATACTCTACTTATTCGGCACACATGACATTGTGATAGCTTGGCTACAAGTAGTACCTGAAGAGGCAGATGGTTTAGGGCAAAGTTGCACTGTTTCTGGGAAAGACATCTCACAGTGCTTCATCACAGCCTGGGGACAGTTGCTTGCTGGTTGTTACGCTAACATGTAGAAAATCAATGCTGTAAAAATGAATTTGTGGGCACCACCATTTCACTCGGTATGATAAAATAATTGTGGTAGGTTGAAATACCTTCCGTATGTTTCACTATGTTTCTTAAAATCTCTCAGGAAGCCTAATGCATTTTACTCCATTCACAATTTAGAAAAAACAAAGAAAACAACAGTCTGATTATTTCTAGTCATTTAGAGGACAGCATAAATTGTACCTCTTTTTTGCTTGCTTTACATACATACTACAGTATGTATGTAAAATGCCTTGTACAAAATGCATGCAATGTAGTAAACTGTCAACAAATAATTTCTTTCCTTTCCATAACACTTGAAAATTACAATTTGCTTATGCATTTTTAATAGTTATTTATGAGGCGCTCATTATATTTCAGACACTGTAGGAGTATTTTATAGGCATTATCTTGGTTAACCCTCATACTTACCCTAGGAGGTAAAGACTATGATTATCTCCATTTTCCAATTTAGAAAAGTAAGTCACTCAACTATGGTCACATTTGAAAATTGAACCTGTCTTATTTGCAAATCCATGCTATACATATTTTACTATTTAATTCAGTATGTTCATCACTTGGAAAAGATTGGTACATTTAAAGCTTTGATTAGAAGCATTCTATTGTGGTTTCTTTGTGTTGCTGTAAAGTGCCTCATATATTTAGGTGGTGATGAACTGCATAAGAATAAGAACTGTTTTATTCTTATGTTCTCATGTCTTCCCCAGTACTTGAGATATAGTGGATGCTTTACAGATGTTTGGCAACTTAGTGAGTTAACAATTATGGAAGAACTAACAGCATGAAATACTGCACACTGCATATTAGGCACTCAGTTTCTCACTATTAGAAGGGCTCAGACTGAAGGTGGGTGGCTGTCTGTCATGAATAACTTAGAATCCCTTCTAATCCTTCCAAATCAAGAGAGAAATTGTCCTGTGGATGATGATATCAAGGGGTCACACAAATTCAGTGATTTTTAACTTGCTTCTACAAGTGACATGGAGTTTAGGATCTTATTTACCTGATTCTGAAGTTACTTTTTCTTTTCCTAAAAAGTTTGAATCAGAATATAGGAGAAAACAGCAACAAAAAAGGTCTATTGTGTTTCCCCAGCACCACACTGAAACTTGAGGGCATATTTTATTGTTCTGAAAGCCTTGTTACCAATAATGTATAATCTCCTATACTATCTTGAAAAGTGACACTCCCGAGGGCATTGCTTCTGACTAAATTGTATAGAACAATTGCACTGGGAAAATCTCAGGATACTTGGTAGAAAATGCAGGTTTCCTGAACCTCATCCCTGACAAACCCATGCAGAATTTTTGGTTGTGGGGCCCAGAAAATCATTTTGTGTACTGATTCCCTGTGATTGGGATGATCGCTACAGTCTGAAAATCCCTTTATCGAGACTATCTGGAGACGAGAATTAAATCTCAGGCCACAAGACATACACACTCACACATACATACTAATGTCTATCCTCATGGTTCTGTGGAGAAACAGAACAATGAAACGAGTGTGTGTGTGTGTGTGACAGAGAGAGAGAGAGACATGAAATCCTTCTTAATTGACCTTTAGTTGAAAGCTCTCAAATTGGATTTTCTTTCCATATATATATGAAAAGGAAAAATACATATATATATATGTATCTTACATATATATATATATGTATTTTACGTGTGTGTGTGTATATATATATGTAGAGAGAGAGCGAGAGGGGAGAGAGAGAGAGAGAGAGAGATTTTAAAGAATTGGCTCACACAATTGTGAGGGCTGGTAAGTCCAAAATCTATAGGACAGGCCAGCAGGTTGGAGAGTCAGAAAATAGTTGATGTTGCATTTCAAGTCCAAAGGCAGTCTGGAGATAGAATTCCCTCTTTGTTGGGGGATCTCAGTCATTTTCATTTAAGGCCTTCAACTAATTGGATGAGGCTCACCCAACGTTGTAGAGGGTAATCTACTTTGCTCGAAGTCTATTGATTTAAGTGCTAATCTCATCTAAATAATACCTTTGTAGTGACATCTAGATTGGTGATTGACCAAATATCTGGGTAACATGCCTTGCCAAGCTGACAAATGAAATTGACAGTCACACCCAGAATTAACACAAGAGAAAGCTCATAATGTTTTATTCATCATTTGGGCCCATCAAAAAATAAATGATTCTGAGCAGAGAGCCCACAGACACTGTTTTATAGATACATTTTAAATGCAGACGAACGTCACAGGTTGAATTTGTGTAGCTCCATTAGTCTCTAGTGGAAAATGACCAGGTAAGTCTTAACAGAAAAATCTCAATATGGTGAATTTTCGGATGGTTTTTTAGTGTGTGTGTGTCTGTGTGTGTGTGTGTGTGTGTATTATTTATATATGTATGGATGGATAGATCAATAGGTAGAGAATTGGAATGGAGATTTATTGTATCAGGTCGTTACATTCAAAGTTTTAAATCTTTTTTATTCCCAACCAAAAAGAATGGAAAAAGGAAAGAAATACAGGTGGTGGTGAGGGTTAACCTACCTCTCTGATCAGTGTCAAATTCAGAAGGAGCTAAACTTCTTTCCTGGCTCATCTGAATACAATGTGAAATTCTTCCTCCTCCCAATCCTGATCAGTCACGGTTGCTGACAAGCTGAAATTCCATGAAAAGGTGAAATATTCCAGGTAAATGTTTTACTCCTGATGTTTAAGCCAAGGAGCTCATTTCTCCAATTCACTGAAGGAGAAACCTGGCCATTGCTCTCATGGGCCATCAAGTTCCCATTTCTGTGTGCCAAAAGGCCTGCCAGAAAGCACTACTCCGGAACTCAACCTCACTGAATGACTCCTTTTGCTCCTGAGGGCTACATAATCCATATTGTCCCAGAACTTGGTGGAATAAATTAAGAAGCATTAAGATTCAATTTCCTATAACACATGAAATCCTTCCTAACTGATGTTTAATTGAAAGCTTTCAAATTGAATTTCTTTTCCTTGTTAATGGTAAAATGAGAATTTTAAGTATATGTATGCAATTTCTCATTAATAATTTGCTTCTAATTTGGCATATACACCAACTTCATCCATTGCAATAATTTTCCAAACTAACCTGTAGGAATTTTCATGTCTGGTGATTATTTCATGGAATATGATTTTACCCAGAGTGCTCCCATGAGATATATTTTCTTAGAACAGAGTCTGGCTACCTATTAAGGAGATGTTTTTAGCTAATGGAATTAGAATGGCTTCCTTTCTGTTGGTTTTACCATGTGGCTGTTATGTGTGGTCATGTATGTCATGGAGGTTTTGCTTTTATCCAACTTCCTCCTGGGTTTTTGTATCTGTGACTATAAATCAGTCCCAGGTGCAGAATAGAATATCAAGGATGAGTAATCCTTCACTTAAAAGTGAAAAAATTACAAATATTTGCCTCCAGGACATCACAGAAGCTGTTACCTTTATACAGTATTCCCTTCTTCATCTTTTTTTCCTTTCTGTGATTCAACTTGGAATTAGTAAACTTGATTGATGATATATAGATAGATAGACGATAGATCAGAAAGACAGAGGGAGGGAGAGAATATTTTACAAAATAGGTACATATTTGTAAATAAGCTGCATTGGTTTCAAGGCTCATTTTCCACAAAATGTCACTGCTTCAGGTAATCAGTTCCCTCACTATTCCCCAAATTCTCAATGTTATTCCATCCCCTCTGCTTTTGTGAAAGCTACGTATACCTCGTTCCCATGAAGTCTTCTACTTGCTCTCCACCTACCAGATCTTACTTTTTAAAAATCTAAATAAAAGCATAATTCCAGTTCTTCCAATTCCTTAACTAACTAGTATTAGTTAGTTCATTATTATTAGTTAGTATCTTCTAACTAGTATTTCTGTTTCTATTCATATCCTTCCAATCTATCCCCTACAATGTGACCAGAGTAATTCATCTAAAAAGCAAAACTTACTACGTTTTTCTCACTTTGAAACTTTCAGTGGCTGAATACTTCCTATAGGTTAAAGCTCAAAATTTTTAACATAAAAAAGATTGCCCATGGTATGGTCTTTGCCTTTCTTTCTAACTATATCCTCTCTGGCTCCAAATATGTATAGAACTCCAACCATATGTTCCAGGATAATGCCTGCACTGCTTATCCTCAAAGGTGAGGTCTTCTATGATAACTGTCCCCTGCATTTCTCTTTAGACTCTTCCAATACCCTTCATTCATTGGTCTTTGCACTTCACCCATAACAGACCCTTGCCACTTTTCCTTTCACCATGCTATTTTATTCTTCTGGGCCTTTGTTCATACTTTTCCTTTGCTGGAGTTTCCAGCACACTCCTTACGTCACCAGGCCAACTCATAATTCTCCTAACCTCTAGACAACTTCTCTTATCCTCTGCTGCTTGTTTGATTTAATTCTTCCTTCCTGCAGTCCCACAACACCCAGTTCAAATTCATGATATAAAACTTGCTTACCTTGTGTGGCTGAGGTGGGCAGATCACTTGAGGTCAGGACTTTGAGACCAGCCTGGCCAACATGGTGAAACTCTACCTCTACTAAAAATACAAAAAAAATAGCAGGGTGTGGTGGCACACACTTGTAATCCCAATTACTCAGAAGGCTGAGGCAGGAGAATCATTTGAACCTGGGAGGCGGAGATTGCAGTGAGCCAAGATCATACCACTGCACTCCAGCCTGGAAGACAAAGTGAGACTTCTTCTCAAAAAAAAAAAAAAAAAAAAAAAAAAAAAAACTTGCTTGACTATATTGAAGATATGAAGATATCCTTTCCAGTCTATTTTTCTTACTAAAATAAAAGTTATGTGAACGCAGGGATAGACTCATTTATCTTTGTATTCCTTACTTCTAACAAAATGCCCTGCAAATTGAAAGGTCTCCATAATATAGTTTTGAACTAAATATTATTCTTAAAAATAAGGAAATTATTTGAGAACATGCTTTGAATGACTCAATACTTTCAGAAAAAGATAATTCAGCAGAGCTTCTCAATGGTTTATACTGCCTCCGATTTTTATTTGTATACAAAAATATACATTCTCACCACATAATTTCTCTAAATTGCGAAAACATTAAAATTATCTAAGCATTTGAAAACCTCTGACCCTGTTAAGCAAACATTATAAATCCTGTAAAAAGTTGGATTTGCATGTAAATACTGTGAACATGTCATATAAAGCTGGCGTTCTGCACTAATGTTCAAGAGATAAGAAAGGAAAACATATTTCTTGAACTGAATATTAAGAGGAGGTAATCGATCTGTATTAGGATTAGGGAGGAAAGACAGATGTCTCAGAGGGAGGTACAGATGGTTAGATCTCGTTGACCTTTCTACAGCAGAATTACTCCACTGATTAATGAAGAGAAGAGCAGGACAAGGCCTGCTATAAAGATAAATGTGGGTGAGCCATCCTGGTGGTACAGGGTTGTGTGCCTAAAGATGGCAGCAACATGGTAAAGGGGAAACCTCAGTAAGAGGGGAGTGAAGCATTCTGCCCCTGCAGGTAGACAGTCCTCTGAAAGTTTATTCATCCATCAGCTATTTTTGTATTCAAAATATTTTTTAAAACAATTTTAAATTTCATTTTAGGTTCAAGGGGTACATATATGGATTTTTTACATAGGTGTATGACATGATGCTGAGGTTTGGAATACAAATGATCTCTGATATAGTTTGGCTCTGTGTCCCCACCCAAATCTCATGTTGAGTTGTGGTTCCCAGTGTTGGAGGAGGGCTCTGGTAGGAAGTGATTGGATCATGGGGACAGACTTCTTCCTTACTGTTCTTGAGATAGAGTTCTCACAAGATCTGATTGTTTGAAAAGTATGTGGCACTTCCCCCTTCTTTTCCTATCTCTCTCTCTTCTGCTCTGCCATGATAAGATATACCTGCTTCCCCTTTGCCTTCTGCCATAATTGTAAGTTTCCTAAGGCTTCCCAGCCATGCTTCCTGTATAGCCTGTAGAACTGGGAATCAATCAAACCTCTTTTCTATGTAAATTACCCAGTTTCAGGCAGTTCTTTATAGCAGTGTAAGAATGGACTAATACAATCCCATCACCCAGGTAGTAAGCATAGCACGCAATAGTTTTTCAACCTTTGTGCCCTCCTTCCCTCCTTCCTCCCCTCCCCATTCTAGTAGTTCCCAGGCTCTACTGTTCCCATCTTTACGTCCATAAGTACCCAATGTTTAGCTCCCACTTATAAGTGAGAATATGAAGTACTTGGTTTTATGTTTCTGCATTAATTCACTTAGGATAATGGCCTCCAGCTGCATCCATGTTGCTACAGAGAACATGACTTTGTTCTTTTTAATGGCTGTGTAGTATTTTCAAAATACTTTTGGTATTATGTCAATCTTTGGGGATATGGGTGTGAAGACACATTTGTTTTTCCTATAGAACTCACTGTGGAGTGTAAAGAATTGGGAAAAGATAACTGTTGTTAAAAAAATCTTTAGTAGTAGAAATTGTGTTTTTATCTTCACTGTACTAACCAACTAAAATTGACCCTTTGAGCCTTGCTTCTTTGGACTGGATGTAGTTGGCAGACATGGGGAAGAGGGGATTTCTAGCAAGGTAGAAACCTCAGATAAATTGAGAGGAAACCCCAAAGATGAAGGGTGCTTACAAAATATTTTTGTGGGAGGGTAAACTGATTGAGGAAAGTGACCACATGAGTGGCACAGAGGGACTCCTCTCAAAGTAGTGGACACTCTCTAGTGGTTCACAAAAAGCAGCCAAGATTTCCCAGGCTCCATATAGATGCAAAGATGACTGATAGTCTGAATACACATAGAGTCAGGCTACAGATGCTGCAATATCCAGGGACCTCCCAAAGTGAAAAAATATGGTAGGGACAAGGAAATTTATCAGTTGCCAGTGGGGACAACCCAAGGGACAATAGGACCCCAACAGCACCTGAGTAGATTAAGTGCAAAACAACACCATGACACTAGTGACTAAAAAGAGCCCCCAAGCAATGCCTGTAAAATTAAAAGTTCCTCTCTCTTGTCTACTTAATGAGGAATGAAAAGCTGCTTCTGTACACCAATTTCAGTCTAAGAAAACCCTAACAGAGAAAGTGATCTTTGAACTTACTGCATATTCAATCAAATTATCCTGTTAACTCAGGAGAAACTCAAACTGGAAGGTTACTCTTGTACTTAATTGGCAACTCACTCACCCCTTCCCCTCAACATCTAACAACCTTTGCCAATGAGTGGAAATCGAGAATCTAGAAGTAGATGTTACAGACAATACAAAAAATTGCTTTTTTGGTGTATTGTATACATTTAGATACTGCCATTCATGTAATGTTCAATATCTAAAACAAATGGAAAATTATAAATCTAGCACTATGGCTATTCGCAGGAGTAAGACATGGAAATCGTATGTTCCAAGCCATGTGCTGGACCATGCTGGGTTTTCTTCACATGGAATTGCTTCAACAAACGGCTGGAGGAGCAGTGAGAATATATAGATGGCATAAGTTCAGCTATGAGTCTGCAATTTTTGAAGCTTGATTCTGGAATCATGGGCATTCACTATTGCGTGTTTTCACTTTTCATGTATTTGCATTTTTTTGTTTTGTTTTTTGTTTTCCTAGACAGAGTTTCACTCTTGTTGCCCAGGCTGGAGTGAAATGGCACGATGTCAGCTCACTGCAACCTCTGCCTCCCAGCTTCAAGCGATTATCCTGCCTCAGCCTCCCAAGCAACTGGTATTACAGGCATGCACCACCATGCCTGGCTAATTTTGTATTTTTAGTAGAGATGAGGTTTCACTATGATGGTCAGGCTGGTCTCGAACTCCTGACCTCTGGTGATCCACACACTTTGGCCTCTCAAAGTGCTGGGATTACAGGTGTGAACCACCATGCCCAACATGAAATTTTTTATGATTAAATTGTTTATGATTGATTATCATTAACAATGATTGTGACCAATTTAAATGTCATGCAATTTATTAAAATCATAAATTGATCATACTTTAAAAGCAGCAAGAGAAAAACAAAACAAAACTCTGTGAACATTATCAGAGTCTGCTAGGTCACCTACTCACTGCTCTTTAAGTTGATGAATTAAAGGGAAAGAATATAAAATGCTAACTTTTCTTAATGTCCTGTGTGAACGGTTCAAGGTAGCCAAGTCATCTAACAGATAAGGGAAATTCTTCTTTATGGCAATCCAGCTGATAATGAAAAGAAATTTTAGAAATAGGGAAAAAGAAAATCTTAGAAATAGGAAAAATAGAATGAAATAACCAGTTCATTCAATCTCCATAAGTCAATAGTAAACTATTAGATAAAAGTAATGGGGAACTTGATAATGAAGGGATCCAGCTGTTACCCACCTGGATCCATCAAAATTGAAATGTCAGACATTATTTGCCTTTGAAGGAGGTTTAATGTAAATATAATGTCACAGCGTCACAATTAAAGTATTATTTATTTTTTGAAAACCAAGATTTAAATGAAATCTCTAGGCTACAAGAAATGCAGGTGAGCAAGGAACACGTTAAACAATAACAGAAGGTAAAAACATCTAGAGGACAATTAATCTAATTTCTTCAACAATAAATGCATGAAAGAGGTATAAAAAATGTAACAACTAAATAAAAGGAGTAAATGTTGCTGGATTTGTGTTTAAAGAACCCAATTATAAAATGATTTTTTGGCTGGGCGCAGTGGCTCACACACATAATCCCAGCACTTTGGGAGGCTGAGGCAGGTGGATCACCTGAGATGAGGAGTTCGAGACCAGCCTGGCCAACATGACAAAACCCTGTCTCTACTAAAAATACAAAAATTATTCAGGCCTGGTGGCACATGCCTATGATCCCAGTTACTTGGGAGGCTGAGGCAGGAGAATCACTTGAACCCGGGAGGCAGAGATTGCAGTGAGCCAAGACTGTGCCACTGCACTCCAGCCTGGGCAACAAAGTGAGACCTTGTCTCAAAAAAAAAAAAAAAAGTAAATAAAAAGTAAAATAAGAAAGATAAAATAAGACAGTTGGAAAAGTGTAAATATTCGTGTTAGATAATATTAAGTAATTATTTTAAAATTTGTTACATGTGATAGTAGATAGCTAAATAAACAGATAGATATAAAATATTCATGCTGAATTGATTAGAATAAATTTGTATGATGCTTTAGATTTACTTTAATATACCCCACTACACAAAATAAAAGATAGTAGGAAATAGATGAACCAAGGATGGCAACATGTGAGTGGTTTTTGATGCTGTGGTACAGGTATTTGAGACTCATTGTACTCCATATTATTGTGAAGGTATAAAGATTTTCATAGTAAACAGCTTCAAACTGTACCATCATAAGGTTAGAATAAAAATTCGCTGCATGCCAGTTTCACACTTGAGATGGTTTGGCTGTGTCCCCACCGAAATCTCATCTTGAATTATAGCTCCCATAATCCCCATGTGTTGTGCGAGGGACTCCATGGGAGGTAACTGAATCATGGGGACAGGTTTTCCAGCGCAGTTCTCGTGATAGTAAGTCTCATGAGATCTGATGGTTGTATAAAGGGCAGTTCCTCTGCACATGCTCTCTTGCCTGCCATGATGTAAGATGTACATTTGCTCTCCCTTTCCCCTCCACCAGGATTGTGAGGCCTCCCCAGCCATGTGGAACTGTGAGTCCATTAAACCTCTTTTTCTTTATAAATTACCCTGTTTGGGGTATTTCTTCATAACAGTAAGAAAATAGACTAATACAATCCTTTTCTGGCTTTCCTTGATTGTTAATGTTGATATACAGATTATACAGATTATAAACCTCTTTTTCTTTATAAATTACCCAGTCTTGGGTATTTCTTGATAGCAGTAAGAAAATAGACTAATAAAATCCTCTTCTGGCTTTTCTTGTTCATTATTGTTGATTATACCGATTACGGGAGAGCAACCTGCTTGTTCAGAGGAATAAGCAAGTTCCTATATGGATTCTCTTTGTCATTGTTTCTATTTAGTATCTCTCTGCTCTTCAAGCTCTACCAAGAATCTTTTTTTTTTTTTTTTTTTTTTTGAGACGGAGTCTCGCGCTGTGTCACCCAGGCTGGCTGGAGTGCAGTGGCGCGATCTCCGCTCACTGCAAGCTCCGCCTCCCAGGTTCAGGCCATTCTCCTGCCTCAGCCTCCGAGTAGCTGGGACTACAGGCGCCCGCCACCACGCCCGGCTAGTTTTTTGTATTTTTAGTAGAGACGGGGTTTCACCATGTTAGCCAGGATGGTCTCGATCTCCTGACCTCGTGATCCGCCCGCCTCG
This sequence comes from Theropithecus gelada, assembly GCF_003255815.1. Lineage (NCBI taxonomy): Eukaryota > Metazoa > Chordata > Mammalia > Primates > Cercopithecidae > Theropithecus > Theropithecus gelada. The sequence continues at coordinate 88,699,146 of NC_037675.1, forward strand.
GCCTCCCAAAGTGCTGGGATTACAGGCTTGAGCCACCGCGCCCGGCAAGAATCTTTAATGGTAACATTAAACATTTTACTTTGCTGGAACTGTTGCCAGTGTGAGAGGAGCTGGAATGGTTTGAACTGAGATCCTGTCTTCCCGTTCTGTAACTCTTCCATCCCGCCAGCCCAGGAGTTCACACTGAGATTCTTCTCCAGGAATCACCAGTTCCATCTCTCTGAGGCTGCCTTGCCAGTCTGCTGTAGCATAAGAGAATCTAAAATCTTCTTCAGTTTTCTAAGAAGCAAAGGGTTCCTTTCTGAAAGTTTCTCTTGAGATATGAAACTTAAGGTTTTCTTGTTTAAAGGTATCTTTAGCAGGTATTTTAAAGAGGTTTTGGGAAGTCCTTTCTCTACTTTTCCTTTGGAGTGTTGACTGTGCAACTTGAAAGCCATCAGAGAACACTGATATGTATTTATTTTTTACTAGTCAAAATTTTTGCTCTCTCTATGCCCTAGAGCTTGTGCTGGTATAGAGTGCAGCTGAGCCCCTTCCTCCAACCTAGTTTCATTCTAATAAGTCAAACAAAACTATAATGTTCTCTTTTCTCCTTAATAATTCAGGTTTATATCATTTCAACTACATTTTTATCATCCTCTATCTTTCTAAGTCTGTTGATCTTTCTATTTGCTGCTCTTTCAAAGTTTTTCAAAACATTTTCTCTTCAAACCTGATGTAAAACAATCTAAAACAGCTTAATGCAGGGAAAGCAAAATGAAGAAATGATCCTGATGCTTACGTGCTAACTCAGGCATGAATTTCCATTTCTCTAGCTTTCCAAAAGTTTTGTAGTTATGAACATGCTCGTATTTCTTATTGCTCCATTTCTTAACACTTTTTATACCATTGTATCAATTATCCTTGCTTGCACATTTAAAACTGCAATGAGATACCATCTTACTCCTGCAAGAATGGCCATAATTTAAAAAGTCACAAAACAGTAGATGTTGGTGTGAATGTGGTGAAAAGGGAACACTTTTGCCCTGCTGGTGTGAATGTAAATTAGTACAACCACTATAGAAAACAGTATGGCGATTCCCTAAAGAACTAAAAGTAGACGTACCATTAAATCCAGCCATCCCACTACTGGGTATCTACCCAAAGGAAAAGAAGTCATTATATGAAAAAGACACATGCATGTTTGTAACAGCATGATTTACAACTGCAAAGATATGGAACCAATCTAAGTACCCATCAACCAATAAGTGGATTAAGAAAATGTGGTATGTATACACCGTGGAACACTACTCAGCCATAAGAAGGAACAAAATAATGTGTTTTGTAGCAACTTGCATGGAGCTGGGTGGAGGCTATTATTCTAAGTAAGGTAACTCAGGATGGAAAACCAAATATTGTATGTTCTCAGTCATAAGTGGGAGCTAAGCTATGAGGATGCAAAGACATAAGAATGATATAATGAATTTTGGGAACTCAGGAACGAAGGTTGGGAGGAATGTGAGGGATAAAAGGCTACTTATTGGGTACAGCATACACTGCTTGGGTGATGGGCACACTAAAATCACAGAAATCAGTGCTAAAGAACGTATCCATGCAACCAAACACCAGCTACACCCCATAAACTAGTGAAATGAAAATTTAAAAATAAATTATCATATCTGGAAGATCGTAAATGGATTGATAAACTATCAGTCTCCCATAATGTGTGATTATTGATTTTCTTTATTGGCATTATCACTTTTACTCATAGCAGAACTCATGGTTCTGATTCATTGAGCATATGAGAGGCTCCAGGCGCACACCAGGTATTCCGTGTGCATTATTTCAATTGAGCTTCATCACTACCATCTATGCACAACTATTATTATCTACACTTCATAGGTGAAAAAAAACTGAGGCTTGCAAAGGTTCATTACGTGGCATAATTCTCTCACAGCTAATGAAAGAAAAACTCAAAATCACAAGTAAGTCCCCCTGAGTCCAAAGCCAGGGACTTTAAGGCCTGCACTATTAATTATTTCTAATATTTTTTATTCAAAATTGTTTCCCTCCTTTCCCTCATTTAGTATCATCAACTCAATCAGAGTATTAAGCATTGTTAAAGCAAGTTGTGTGAAGAAAGTTTGAAAAAATAGGGTCACACAAAGGAAAAACACCAAGCTTCAAGAAAGGCATGACATACGTCTTTAAGCACTGGCTGTCAAATACATGGCCCACTGGTATCACTTCAGGGAAGAGATTTAGGATAGACAGGGGTCTGCTTGATTAAGTAAAACTGCTCTGACTAGACTCGTGATTCTCCATAAAATTTTACAGTGAGAGTGCAAACCTTGTCAAAATATTTCAAATAATAGCTTAATTTATTGAGCACTAATTTATTGAGTTCTGAGTTCTTTACATCTATGCTCTCATCTAGCCCTCCCTATTGGCAGCCGCACTGAACAGATGAGGAAACAGAGACACAGAGACATTAAGTGAATTGTCCCAGATAACATGATTAGCAAGAAATTTGGCCCCATATCGTTCTGACTGCAAAAACTGTGCACTTAAAGAGAAAATCACTGCATTCCAGCCTGGGCAACACAGCGAGACCTTGTTTCAAAAAAAAGAAAGAAAAAGAAAGTCATGTCTACCCAGAGGAATCACAAACACACAAAAAAAGAAATCAGAAAGCTGGTTACAGAGGAAAGAGACAAGGTTGGAAAGGGTGGGAAATAGGAAGCGAACACTTTAAGTTGTTTTTGAAATGAATTTAGGCTGTTAGGCTACAAAGACAAAGAATTTAGAAACCAGGGTTGACATTAGTCAGAAATTGCTTTCAGCTGCTGCCAGTAGCTGAAAAAGCATTATTCCACTGGTTTAAACAACTGAGATTTTATTTTCCTATATAAGAGCATTCTGGGAACAGCAGTTTAAGGCTGTTTGATGGCTCTGCATAGTACCACCAGGGCCTAAGCTTCTTATAGTTTTCTACTTCCACACAAATGTTTTCCATTATCCACATACCTCTTAGTCTGCAATAGCTGCAGGGATTCCAGCCATTACATCTCCAGTACAGGCAGCAGGGAAAAGGAAGTTAGACAGTATAAAACAGTATCCTTCTCAGCTTCGATAACCTTTCAAAAAGGACTAAGAGGCTTTCATTTAGATCTTATTGGCCAGTCACACGGCCAAACCTGTTTTAAGGTGTTTAAGAATTTAGATGGGCTTACTGTCTCTTCAGAGAAATCTGAGGTTCTTGTACAAGGGAAAAAAAAATCAAACAGAAGAAAATGAATACTATTAGTACTTAGCAATCTCTGTTACAGGCCAGGGCAGAAAAAGTATTTTTAGCCAGCAGGGCAAAGTCTAGAAACTGTGGTTTCAGTGAAGTGTATTGAATGAAGTGAGGAGGAAGCAGGGCAGTCCAGAGTAGCCAGCCTGTCTTAGATGCAGGGTGAATTCTTAATCACACGTCTTTTTAATTTGGTTGCTTTCAAAGCTTCTGGTATATAGCTTACATTTAATTTTGTGGATTTAATTCTCCTCAGACTTCCCATCACTATCAATAAAAATCTTGGTAAGGGATAGACACATGTCCCAAATGACTTCCTATGGGACCATGATTGAGGCTACAGTCACTTTGTCAAAAATTTCTGCATTTAAGATTCAACTATCTCAGGGTATTCCATACCTTTAGCACACCCCTTTCCTGTCTGGGACTTCTTTTCTTATCTAGTTTTACTTCTGTGTTTTCAGATGATGAATTGGTTGGATCTTGTGACATGCTGGTTCTGTCTTGACTCCCCTAGGCAATTTTGTGAAGTTCTATGTGAACTAATCCCAGCATGTATAGTTATATATAGTTTCCTAAGTTGATGAATGTGTAACACCTAGAGACACTGTTATAAGGCCCAAATGGGGCAATGTTAAAAATGCAATACCCCTAATACAACACTTTGGTAGTAGACAAAATATCCCAGTGGGTTTAGTGGCTCTTATTCATATTCCTTTTATTTATAATCATATTATTAGAAGTGAAAATCATGACTTGCATTTTTATTACTCCTTCTTGCCCCAAGAGATTTTGTTTTAATTATTTAAAGTAGCTAAAACTTTAAAGGAATTACTTTATACATGTTGATAGGTATCAAGCAGGCAGCATCAAAAGAGAAGAAAGAAGACTGAAAAAATGAGAGTTAGAGAGAAAATGGAAAGGAGCAAGGAAAATCATTCTGAGAAACCTAGGAAATAATATCTTGGTTGGTAACTGAAATGTTAATCTTTACCTTTGGGGGATATTCGGTTATTGACAATGTTTGGGTTCAAAAAATAAGCGAGAAAAGAAGCTCCAATATGATGCTCCTGTTTGTACTTCTAACAGCCTTACCCCACACATAACTCTGTTCTGGGTCTGGTCTTACAGATATAAAATTCATTTTATTGGGTACAGGCAATAGAGTTTTCCTTTTGCCTATGGTGTGGTCTTAAGAGTTTCATTTTGCCTTCTCAAACAACTCAAATCCAGGGTAGCAGGTTTAGGATTGGCTTAGTTTGAGTAGGATTAGTTTGAATAAGTTCAGCAGAGGGACATCCATAGTTATCTGGTACCTGGCTTTGAGGGATTGGAAATGGTAGATAGTGGCCCTGAGCGTGAACACCCACTAAAGAAGGCGGGCCATCCACTCATGCCAGCCTTCCTCAGGAGGTATAAATTCCCGTGATACAGAAATTTGAAGGAACCAAAACATTTGCTTTTGGCACTTGGAGGAAGTGGCTCAGTTGATGACTATTTCGACTATCACAAGAAAGCATACTGAGACTAAAACACAGCATAGAGATACTTCAGGAAAATGGCAAACTGCTTGATATGCAAACATGAGCATTTCTCAGATCCAGAAGTGGGAAGTGATGTCTCCTGCCTCGAAGTCACTCTTAGGAAAGAAAACAGTTGGAGGAAAGAGAAGCCAACATATGGCAGGTGTGACCAGCAGAGATATGAATGTTGCCAACCCGAACATCCAAGATAGACTGTCCTTGCTTTTATTCATCTCCTAAAATATTTCTACATGTAAATCACCCACAACTATGTCAGATCACAAGACAGTTGCAGTTATATTTAATTTTATTTAACTACAATCATAATGAACAGCATTTATATGTCAGTATAAAACACATTTTATTCTCAACCAAATGTTTTGTCGAAGGATGAAGGTCTAAGAGCCATCAAAGAATTAAGAATTAAGTTTCTAACTTGGGAACAAGGGTAGTTCTGTTACAAGCAAACTACAACGTTGGAAGTACACAATTTAGAAGAAAATGTAAAAACTGTAACTAATAGAAATTAGGCAAAGAGAAGTAAGTTCCAATTGCCATCAAAACATTCACATTTTATGTATTTAGTGAATGAAATGTGAACATTTTATATTTATATATAAATATTATACATTTTGTTTACCATAGTTGATTACATAAATAATACTTGAAATGTGTTTGTGTATATATGTATATGTGTGTGTTTATTTATTTATTTGGCATTTATTACTTTTACAGGTACCATAGTAGGGACTGGAAATGCAACGTGAAAGAAAAATGTTAAATCTCTGCTGCCTTAAAATGTAAGTTTCATTATTTTTTAAACATGGAGACAACTGCCATCGAAAAGATAGCTTGTTAAACTCACATATCCCATGAGGAGGGGACGGGCCACCCCATGGGGCCACACGGAAGCACTGGGGTCTGACAGGAGGCAGAAGGGGCTGGTGAAAATGTAGGCAAGAGTCTTTAATGTGGTTTCTGTTAGGAGAACCACAGGGCAGAAAGTTTAGGTTTCAATAAGTTCAGCAGGCTCTGGGCAGAAGAGCTGTCCTTCGTTGTATGGTACATGGCTTTGAGTGATTAGAAATGGTCCTGAGTGTGACAGCCTGCTAGAGAAGGTGATCTAAGACGCTGCCTGTGGATTGGTTGACTTGCATATTAGAGGAGCTAGGAGTAGTTTATTTCTGGGAACTAGGTAACCCTAAAGGAGCCATCCCTCCAGTGATAACACTGTCCCAGATGTCAAAGCATCAAAATACATAAAATAAAAAGCCATGGTTCATACAGCTATGTACCAGGATTTTGCTGCATAGCAGAAAGTCAGATAGCAAACCTTTGATTACTGTAAACTGAAATAGTGGAAATGGTGAGAAATTCTATATGGCATTTATAGAGGAAGGAACTATTCTAGACCAGCAATCAGAGAATACTTCCTTGAAATAACATCTAAACCAAGTCTTGAGTAGTATAGAATGCAAAGGGGGGATGGAGTATGGCTAGAAGGAGAGGGCAGAGTTCACAGCATGTGCTGTGTGACCTTGACTTATAAGTGTGTTTGGGAGGATGAGTGTCATAAAGGAGTCTAATATGACTAGAGTGCACAGCAAGAGGTGAATTAAGAAGAGGAAGATCATTAGTCAGACACCAGCTATTTACTGAACAGCTCCTAGGTATGAAGCTTCTGCTGTGAACTAGAGTTTGATGATGTGGGAAGGGCACAATTGTGGACGGCCTTGGAATTCACGTAAAGGAGCTCAAATTTTATCCTAAGTGCAAAGGGAATCCATTGAGTGATTTTCAGGGGTAGAAGGAAAGGCTGTTTCACAAAATGGGGATTTGATATTACCATGTAACTCCAGAACTAGCTCTGGGATTCATTGAGGAAGAAAAAAAGAATTGACAGCAAGTGGTGGGGCAAAGGTTTACTTTGAAAAGTGTTGGGTTTCTTGATTTTGCATACATGTTCTTTAACAATGGAGTCTGTAGTATGTTTTAAAGTTTGTCAAGAGAGTTGAGGCTGGGCTATAGGACATCATTGTGGCTGCTATTATCTCAATAGCAAGGAAATGTTTTATCTGCTCTTTCATCATGTGAATGTATTCTCAGTGCAAGTGGAAAATGATAAATTAAAAAGCATCTTTCAAGGTTGTGAAGCTGATTATTGCCTGTTTGGCAGCAATGTTGTTTTTCTCTTTATTTTTTGTACAAAGGGAGGAATTGAATCAAAACCTTAAAAACTGCTAAAGGCATGAGTTTGGTTGTTTGCTCTTGAAGTATCTACATAAATTTGGGTTTTTAATAACTTTATGCCAATAACCACTTGTTGAGGGCTCTCAAGAACTTTAACTGTGTTACCACATTTATCCTCTTGCAACTCTGCAAGATAGATAAAGGGTAGGAATAACAATTTGATAACAGAGGTTGTTGGGGATTAATTTTAAACAGGAGAAACTGCTCTTCAAACCCAGCTCAACCTACACAAAAGCCCAGGCTTTTCACTTCCATATTATGGATCCTGCCTCCAGTGTGCTGCATCGTATAACCCACAGTCCACGGATAAGAGAAAACCTCACAGCCGGGGATCTTGTGGCTTAATTCACAACATACACTGAGGGCATCTGTTAGGCCACAGCACAGCTCCTGACCTTGTCACCCTTATAACATTCAATTTAATTGGTGTTTTCCAGTGGCAATCATCTCATTTAGGCCTTTGCAAGGATAACCCAGTTTCCTATATGAGCTTCTGTCCATTCCATCCAGATGAATAGGTGCTGTTTACCAAGATTGCTGGAGAAAGTCAAGCAATGGGAGCAATGGAGTCTTCCCAACATGGTAAAGATCTAAGTGACACCCTAGGCCTCATGATATATCTATGGTGGGGATGGGGGGAGTATATCTTAAAGATGTATTTTCAGGCACTTAAATGACCCTCATTCTTTAATTCCAATGCCTTTGATAGGGCAATAAATAGCCAGATTATCACAAAAGAAATTAAAATCCAGGGGAAATAAATAATCTGTGCTAGAAAATGTCTTTAGGTATGCCAGAGAGCTAAAACGCAAAGATTCCAATTAGTAGTCACTCATGTGTTTTAAGCTTTTCAAAATAAATTTTCCCTTTTGTTTATTACAGTCACTTCATAAATGTCAAGGAAATTTCTTACAAATTGCAAGAAAAAACAAAGGACAGAAGGAATGAAAGATGGATTATCTAATAAGAACCCATTTCTGAAAATTTAATTTACTTACAGAGTTTATGAAACAAAATTTTATCGGATCTTGTTACTTTAGGTAAAAAGATAATTTTACTTAAACTTCATAGTCATATAGAATTTGCAACTACTCCTATGAAAGAGTGCAGGTAAGGATTCTACTGTCTCGGCTGGCAAAGCATGATTTCTGGATGTGTCAGTGAGTGTGTTTCTGTAGGAAATTGGCATGTGAGTCAATGGCCTGAATGGGGAAGATCTGCCCTCAAGATGGGCAGACACCATCCAATCAGCTGAGGGCCTAGATAGAACAAAAAAAGCAGAAGAAAGGCAAACTTTCTCTCTCTCTCGGAGCTAGAACACCTTTCTTCTCTTGTCCTTAGACACCCATACTTAAAATTCTCCAGCCTCAGGACTCCAGGACTTTCACTAGTAGCCCACCAACCCCACTTCCCAAGTTCTCAGGACTTCAGCTCCAGACTAAGAGTTACACCATCAGCTTCCATGATTCTGAGGCTTTCATATTTGTACTGAGCCAGCCATATTGCTGAATCCCTGCATCTCCAGCTTGTACACAGCCTGTTGTGGGACTTCTCAACCTTCGTAATTACATGAGCCAATTCCCCTAATTAATCCCCTCATCTATCTATCTATCTATCTATCTATCTATCTATCTATCTATCTATCCATCCATCCATTCATTCTACTGTTGCTGTCACTGTCTCTCTCTGGAGAACCCTAACTATTGCCCAACTGCACTGATGCATAGCTCCCTATTTACATTGTTACCTTGTGTATAGCAGGTCATAGTCTGGAAATTGTCATTTAACATGCACAGGTGACCCACTAGACCACATATCACCAGTGACTTCAGATCCTGTCTCTCTTGCCTGTCTCTTGTTCCAGCTGCTATTGAGTGCCTTGCTGCACATGGACTCCGACCAATTGTAGGGAAGTGTCACCTGCCTCCACCTCACCTCCTGCCTAGGCTACATAATCCTCCACCTCCCTAGTATTTCTATTGATGTGAAAAGGTGAGCATCAACAAGCAAGATCCTACTGCAGTTTGTACAACCTCAACCTGGAAGTGCTAGAAACCTGATGGATGCCCAGCAGGGCGAAACTTTGACCAGTGGGAGATGAGAACAGTAGATTATTTCTTCCCTCACCCACCTCACTGAACTGAGACAAAGTGACTTTTTGGAGGACGTTCTCCAGACCCAGAAATCAGCTGCATTCTGTAGTTGCCTCTTTCACTTTCTCTGCCTCACTCCCCTTGTCCATCACTCCTGCTCTCCAGGGCTGGCCAGCCAAGCAATAGCACATCGTGCTGCCTCAGACTCTGCTGTATAGGAAATCCAGACATTTCTATGAATATCTTATTTCAATTATTTATATCGATACAGTGTGTTTACCAAAGTACTTTTAGAATAATATTTCATTGAAACTTTTAATAAGAGGTTTTGGAAAGAAAGTCAATGAGAATAACTAATTCATGCCCATGATAAAGTATAAACAAATTATGTAAAATAGATAAATTCAAGCTTCCCGAAGTTCCATGGGTATAATCCATGCAGTTCTCCTGGGTTTTAACCACTAAGCCTCCCCTTCTTAGGTATACTCTTGAGATACCACCATCCTTGTGTTTAAAATAAGAATTTCTGCCCATTTTTCATCCTTGTTGCCTTATTTGTTTTGTTCTCTGTCTCCTCCTTTTCATGTATGTTTTTCAAAGAGGTTTCATGTTCTCTTATTTTATAGTCAATGTCCTAGACATATCCTTGTCTTAAATGTACTGCATGTTGGTTGGGTATACAGAATGACTATCTAGGTTCATGATTTCACCTCTGACATTAACAAACTTGGTGGTCTCCCATGAGTTAATTAATTTCCCTGGACTTTTTCTCATCTCTAAAATTATGATAAAAATAATACCTACATCAAGACTACATAAAGATTATGTGTAAATTCAATTAGAGCAATGCTTAGCAAATAGTAAACTTACAACCATATATTTGTTGACTTTTTTCACTTTTGCTACTATAATTCTTTGAAGAGAGGGAAGAATCACAACTTTAAGGTTAGAAACACTTGTAATCAAACCCCAGTATACAACTGGAGAGTTGCTTCACCTGAGCAAGTGATTTAACCAACTCCGCAAGTGGACTTAATGTCATGTTCCCTTGTGGACTCACACAGATCCACAGTCCTTTATCTGAAACCCTTGGCAATGGGATGCATTTAGTAATTCAAAGTTGGTCATAATTTAGAAATGTAATAAGGTACACATACAGTATACATTAAATAACACCCCCAGTTGGGGACTGGAACAGTGCCTAGTAATCAAACACAGTAACATTTCCACTGAAAAACTTATGAAAATGTTTATGAGGTGGAATATATAAAAAAAAAATCTAAAGAGACTTAGTGGAATCAGATCAGGTTTTACCACTAAACAAGCTTACATATGTTTGCAATAAAATTTTGTTTTCAGACTCTCTGCTTTTCTGAATTGGAAAAACTGAACTGTGGAACTGAATTTCCAATGACCACCAGGACACAAGTCCCTGTGTCAAAGGAAATGACTTTACTTCTCAGGGTCTTCCTCCCTCCCTCCCTCCCTCCCATCCTTCCGTCCATCTATCCTTCCTTCCTTCCTTCCTTCCTTCCTTCCTTCCTTCCTTCCTTCCTTCCTTCCTTCTTTCCTTCCTTCCTTCCTTCCAGCCCTCCTTCCTTCCTCCCTCCCTGCCTCCCACCCTTCCCTCCTCCCTCCCTCTCTCCCTCCCTCCTTCCCTCTCTCCCTCCCTCCCTACCTCTCTCCTTCCTTCCGTCCATCCTTCCTTTCTTCCTTCCTTTCTTCCTTCCTTTCTTCCTTCCTTCCTTCCTTCCTTCCTTCCTTCCTTCCTTCCTTCCTTCCTTCCTTCCTTCCTTCCTTCCTTCCTTCCTTCCTTCCCTCCTTCCTTCTTTCCTTCCTTTCTGTTACCCATGGTGCTCAAGGACAGGGTCATGCCTCTGTGTTTGCATACACTACTATCCTCCAATGCCAGGAACTTCTGCTTTCCTTTACTCATCTCCTTCATCTAGTCCTTAGATACACATTTATTGAGCACCTACAGTATACAAGATAAAATACTAACCTAAGGAGGAACATAATTTAGTAAGACATGACTTACCATCTAGAAGACAGAAACATATAAAACATATAGATGTGCTGCTAGAAATAGGGAGGGGTTTTGTATGCCTTATTCTCCCCATTATATACTAGACTAAGCCATTTGAAAAACAAGATGTTCTTACTCATAAATAGGCACTAAATAATTGTCACAAAGCTGCAGGCAATTCCTTCTTTTTATATGCCATAAATCCTCAAGCAGTTTCCTTTTAAGATATCTCTAAGGTTCTATGTTTTAATGAATAAAAAATATTACCTATTAAATTACTCGCCTAAACTTCTCAATTGTCATGAGACTCTAAGTGCATTTGATACATAAATGTGAAGTTAAATTCTACTGAAACTGGGATGCTTTATGTTTTTGTAATCTCTAAAAGACTAGATCTTTTCTTTGTCATTTGGACTTACTCATAGTCAAATTTCTCTATAGGGATATTTTCTTATGATCTTTTGATATGACATCTTTTATTAATGCTTTTAATAAAAGCCGAAGAAACACATCAAATTAACTGTAAAAAAATCAGCCAACCCCATTACTTGTTACCTATTAGAGATGATGCCAATATCATGAAGATATAGCATCCAGTCTTTAGTTCTCCACTCAGTTTTATGTGTTGCCTAAACCTGTTCTTTGTATTTGATTTTTTTGTTTTGTTTTGTATCAATAAACATTTACCTCTGTTTGTGGCCACAGAGGTGTCCAAATATTTGTTCCGTCATCATTGCCCTCACTTGTTATTTATTGAGTACACCACTCTGTCCCCATGGTGTTTCCAAGTGCCAGACGTGCCTCATGGCTGGAAAATGTGACTCTAAAGGCGTTCGCACTGTTTCTCTCTCCCAACACTCACGTATCAGACAACATAAACAATCTCTGAAATCCCAGGCTGGCGGTGTTAACAAAATAAAAAAGATGTGCATCTTTTCAATATTCTTCCTTTTTCAATTTCTCCCTATTCAATTGTGAACCAGTTCAAACCAGTTCAGTTTGGTAGATAGACTAAATAGTAAAGGAACAGACTGTCGACAAGTAGCTCAGTTCCATTTTTCTTTTAATTGTAAAATCAAGCCCATGATTTCAGCCTTTATTTCAAGTCTTTTTCTTCTGAAACTCCATGGAAAGCCTAGAGTGCACAGACACGTATCGCACATGTATCTTGTTTTAGACCTTTAGCGTCAAGGTGATGCTTGGGGCAAATATTTAGTCAGACAATTCATAATCTTATCAAAATAAGGATTTATAAGGGAAATACTAACACAGAGCTCACAGTAATGTAATGAATGGTACTGGGGTAATCATCTTGATTCTTCACATTGATATTTGACAACATCCTACTCAGCAACAGCTGCTTTATCACTGCCTTTAATGACCATAAACCAGAAAATCTTGCATAATTCAGCAGGAATATTCTGTAGGCCCTCCGTCTGTCTGAGGATGTCTGCTTGCTGAACAGTTTTGTATCCCAGGGATTTCTCAACGAACAGGTGCATCATTATACCCACCAGCAATTGGCTGAGTAGCGAGTAGCACATAATTCAGTGTGTACTGCCTTCTGATAACTAACATAAAGAAATGTACTTCCTTAAGGAAGGAAAAATAGAGAACCATTTAACTTATCCAAATGCATTTAAGCTGCTGTTTTAGGGAAGACAATTTGGATTCTGAACAGGTGTTTGTGGTTCAGTCTCAATCCTCTTTTCACACTCCTATGATTTTTGCTCACCAACATAACTACCTAGGGCAACATTATTTTTTAACTTTGCAGACATGTACGATTTCTGTGTTAATACATACTGGGAGTTCATAAAATACTAATTAAAGTTGGATCTTGAGAAATTGTCTATTCAGCCAAAGAGAAAATGAAACAAAGTTTTAACCTATGAACTTATATGGTTACAATAAGAACGTATTCAAACTTTGATTTAAAGTCCAGTCTTCATTGGCTGTCCACCTCATAGCCTTTTGAATGTATCTTCATGTCTCTGAACTTTTACTAGTGAAACTAGAAGCTGGAATTGCAAAAGGCTTAGCTGTGTGTCTTTGGAGAATTTGGAGAGGTGGATAGAGGAGCACGACACTGAGACTTTTAAAAGTATACAGAATGTGGAAAAGTGCGTAAAGTATAGATTCTTAGTACAGAAAATGTAAAATGTAGACAGGAAGGCCTGTGACAATCAAGAGGTCTGAGATTCTAATGCCCCAATAGGCTGACTGTGTGACTTCAGCCTCATCTTTTGTATCCAATGGTAATAATGATAGTATACCATTTACCACTTATCCTAAAGGTTTATAGGGATCAAATGGAACAATACAGAAATAATTTAAGAAAGCATAATGTGATATAAAAGTATATAATAAAGTTGTTATCGATGAAGTGGATATTGATATTTTACTGAAGAGTAAAGTTGTTATTGATGACTAAATCTCTCACAAATGAAATTCTTCTTCCTTGAGCAGATGGCCACTGTCAGTGTTAGACTTTATCATCCTTTTTACTACCGCTTCTCGCAGTTGTCCCCCTGGATTCTCTCTCTCCAGTATTCCAACTCTTCAAGTCCTTCCAAGCTTCACCCAGTGGCATTTTTGATCATGTCACTCCCTTTCTTAAAATACTTCTGAAGATTCCCTATTGCCAAGTCACTCGACTTAGCTTAGAACTACAGTAAGAGCCAACATGAAAGTTCCATCAATTCAGAGTAAATGACATGCCCAAGATTCAGGAACCAATCACCGGCACCAAACAACCCTAGCAAGGCTCTCAGATGTTTCTCCAGCCTCTGCTCCTCCCCTTAGACACGAGCAGCTTCTGGCTGCCTGGAGCTCTGGTGGCTCCTTAACCTGGCAACACATCATTCTCGAGCAGTGTTAGCTATTTCCTTCTCCATTTCTCCAGCCAGCAGTATGTCTCTGACATAGCAGTTGAATTTTAATTATTTACTTCTAGACTGCTCTCCACCCAAAGGCACAAAGCAAAATGCTTGTCTTTTTCCTTTTGGGCAGTGCCATCGGGTAGAAAAGAACTGGTGCCAAAGAAAGAAATAGCGCGTGTTTGTTGAATGAATGGACCTGGGGCACATCATTGGTTTCTGCTCCTGCCATAGGGAAGAAGTACTATGGATACAATGTTTGCTTAATTCCAGTTCACTTGTATTTTCTTGATCTTTCCTCATTGAGTCTCTCAAAGTCCAAGGAAGACTCAAGTGAGTCTCTTTTTATAAGCTCATGTTATAGATTTTTCATAATTCCATATTAAATTAATGAACAAAAATGACTATCAACTGCTAGCCTCTTTTCTTTCTCAATTTAACTTTTTAACAAAAGCTTATATTTGCCCTACTTTCATAATTTTTTATGTTACTATAGCGTGTTTAAACATACCAGAGTATATTAAATCTGTTAGCACCAAGCAAGCACTCCCTTTCTACCCTTTAGCCAGCCTTCTGCTTAGTTGTTATGTTTCAGCATTAACCTTGCAACCTGCTCTGGTCCTGCCTCAGAATGCACCATATAGTAGTATCACTTTTTGTAGAGCAATTTTACTACGTGGTGTATTCCAAACAACACTGACCATGCTCATAGAAGACCTGGCTTTTCTCCTCTTCACAGGACTAGCCACATAATTTTCAGGACCCAGTGCAAAATGAAAATGTCGAGTCCCTTGATCAAAACACAGAGAAAAAAAAAATCGTTTCTCCTGTGATCTCTCTCTTGGGGTGCCAAGGTATCTTTCCTTTGTTAATAAATCTGATAGGGTTACTTCTACTTATGCTGTGCTGTCTTGGGTATGGAGACAGACTCTCAGAGTGAATACAGAATCTCACAGTTATCCAGGCTCCAGGGTCCCTTTCTAAAATTTAGAGCTGGTGGCATACACTCAATCCTGACCTTCCCCAGCACCGACTACCAGATTCTTCCCAGGGCTAGGGGTTGCCTCAGCCCCTTGGGTGAGAACAGAGAAGCAGGAAACTAAGAATCAATCCCGGAGACATGGAGAGGCAGAAGGAAGCTGCCCCTGTACAGAGTCTCCAAGCTTGCTGTAATAATCCATTGTCCCCTCGCATTTCACTCACAAAACACAATGTAAAATATAAAACTATTTAGAATCTCAAGATGGCAACTGTAGAGCATTTAAACCCAAGCATGGCTCCCTTCTGCACATCTGCACATGAAGTTGTGTGCAACTGCACTAGCTGCACACCCAAAATTGCCTTGCCTCTTCACTTTCAATACTCACTGTCTACCCTTGAGACAAAAAAAAAAAAAAAACTCCCTGAGTCTCTGTCTATATGAGCTCCCTCTCAGTTTTGTTGTGGGGTTATAAAATAATTTTCAGGATTTTAACTTGCTGTATCCTTTGTGAACTATCATCCAATAAGTGCTTCATGTACCAATAACTTGAGGGCACAATATGTCTAATATGACTTCTTGGGTTCAAATCCAAACGCTGTTGCTTGCTAGCTAGAGACACCTAGAGTCATGATACCTGCCATTTACTTTAAAATACTTCAGCTTGTATAGTGGAATAGTGTGTATGTGTGTTACTTAGACTAAACCAATGTCCAGGTACTATCCAAGGAAGTGCATTTGAGAAATGGCCAGCCACCACATGATCATGAATGCACAATCCAGAAGTCAGCGGGCTTTCTTTCCGAAAGGGCATAGCCTTGGTGGCTGCTACAATCATTCCTTTTATTCAATATTAGCTATTCCTTTGCTAACAACTATACTGGCTGCCAAATTATGGCTTTTTAACTATGGAAAAATAATGACTTATAAATCAACGTAATAAATGTTAAAAAATACCTCTCATTGGTGAAATTGAAAGCCTTCAAGATAGTTGGATTGCCTAAAATAATTTAGGAATACTTCCCACTCTTGATGATCAGAATGTAAAAACCCCAGTAAAGCATACACAGTTAGAGATAACACATCAGGCTAAATCCTTCAATCTATCCATAAACTCTGGAGTTTGGGGCTGTATGTGTGACAGAATCCTTCCTGTGCTGTCTTGGAATTTTCTCCCGGAAATCCTGCAAAGTAACAGTTGGAGCATGTGAAAAAACAGAGTTAAATATCCTTGAGCCAAAAGAACAGATCGTATAATTTGATGTTTTTTCGTGCACATGAAAAAATGTTGAGTTAATACGTGACATACATGTATCAAAATATCATCTAAGATTTATGTGTTAACTGTAACAGAGTGCCACTGACTGGGTGAATTAAATAATAGAAATTTATTTTCTCTTAATTCTGAAAGCCAAAAGTCTAAGGTCAAGGTGTCAGCAGGGTTAGTTTCTTCTGAGGTCTCTCTTCTTTACCTGTAAACAGCTATCTTCTCCGTGTGTCTTCATGTGGTCTTCCTTCTATAGATGTCTGTTTCCAAATTTCCTCTTCTTATGGGGATACCAGCTGTATTAGATTAGGAGCTATCCTAATGACCTCATTTTATCTTAACCCTCCTTTAATGGTCCTATCTCCAAATGCATTCACATTCTGAAGTATTAGGGGTCAGGAGTTCAGTATGTGAACTTTGGGGGGACACAACTCAACCTGTAACTATTTGTTTTCATTATATAATAAACCTGATACGGAGGCTTGAAGAGTTAACTAACTTGAAATTTTTGACACCACTGCTGTTTACCAAGAAGAATATAAGAGCTATGCAGTCGGAATTGGCTTGGGTCAGTTTACAACCCTTGGGAAATCCAAGTACAGTCTGTGTGCCTCAGCATCTTCACCTCTAACATGGTGATAATAAAAGTATTGACTTTACAAGATTGTTTTTAAAATTTCATATGTTAAAGAGTATGATGTGTTTAACACATAATAAATAGTGTTTGCAATTGTAACAGTTTGAGTATCCCTTAACCAAAGTGCCTAGGACCAGATGTGTTTTAGATTTTGGATTCTTTTAAATTTTGGAATATTTGCATTATCATTATACCTGGTTAGGCATTCCTAACCCGAAATTTTGAAATCCAAAATGCACCAGTGAGAGTTTCCTTTGGGCATCATATCAGCATTCATATCATAAAGTTTTGAGTTTCAAATTTTCTGATTACGAATGCTGAACCCGTTTTGTCATTTATTGAATGAATGAGGAAATAAACGAACCAATCAATCAATCAATAAGACTAGTTCTACTCTTTCGTTTACAAAGTAATAAATTAAAAGCAAGCAAGTGCCGATGGCATTCAGCTTTTCAAAGATAAAAACCTCTATTAAATAAGAATTTGAGAGCCATGGACTCAAATCCAATTTTTTCCCCTTTTACTAAGTCACATAACTGCTTTTGAATACCAACTTCACAATGTCCACCAAAGTGATGATTTCCATCTGGTTGTACCAAAACAACAGAGGAAATGTGTCTGATTTTCTGAATTGAAAATGAACTAAGACCACGCTATTTCAATTATTGAGTCTTTCTGCATATTTGTATACGGTTTATATTAATTTAGTTTAAACTGTTACTCAATTAATTTTATTAGGTACTTAATAAATACCTAATTAGGTCAAATATATTGTTGAAAGAATGTCACATGACTGATGCTGAAAATAACTTATCATGAACTAGATTAAGCCAGTTTGATCACATCCATCTATTAGGTTCTATTTGGTGGATCTTAACCACTAGTAACTACAGGTTAGACGATAATTAGCTATTCCTTGACAAGACCTGTTACCAGATTTTAATGAAAGAAATCCTCAGACCATAGTCTGTAAAACATCTAAACATTTCCTAGTGAATAGAAATGAACAGTCATGCAATCTTTTTTGTCAGTTCAATGAAGTCCCAGATCTCTGCCATCTTGGCATGTCTCAAAACTCATTGCACAAAAGAGTCACTTGAGTCAAACACAGGATTAAGCTAAACCTCTCTCAGTGTCAGGCAAATAAAACCCTGCTATACTCACAGGAGAACACAAGATCATTCAGGGATCAAAGGTAGGGGACCATTACCAAGGGCAAAACATAAAGGGTCTGCTAGATTCTGTATCCTCTGTATTCATGCAAAGGCAAGGGGCTTCCTTAAGATATGTTTGACAATTCACATATTTTGAATACCACTAATTTCAGTTATGCTTACTCTTTCTAGCATTCATTGTGCTGATTAAAAAAAAAAATACCACAGGGATGATCTGAGGTAAAGGAATTCCAAATAGTTTCTTTAAAGTAGCTGCTTTGAAGTGTGTGGTCATTCTGATTAGAGAGGGTGTTTAGTAGAATATAATTTTATTTTATTTTTTAGAGATGGAGTCTCACTCTGTCACCCAAGCTAGAGTACAATGGCACGATTACAGCATCACAGCTCACTGCAGCCTTAAACTCTTGGGCTCAAGAGGTCTTCCTACTTCAGCCTCCTGAGTAGCTGGGACTACGGGTGGCACCAGGTGTAGATCTGGCTAATTTTTTCTTTCTTTTTTCTTTTTTTTTTTTTTGTCTTTTCTTAGAGATGGAATCTTGCTACATTGCCCAGACTTACAGGCGTGAGCCACTGTACCTGACCTGGATTCTTTTTTTTTTTTTTTTTTTGAGACGGAGTCTCACTCTGTCGCCCAGGCTGGAGTGCAGTGGCCGGATCTCAGCTCACTGCAAGCTCCGCCTCCCGGGTTCACGCCATTCTCCTGCCTCAGCCTCCCGAGTAGCTGGGACTACAGGCGCCCGCCACCTCGCTCAGCTAGTTTTTTGTATTTTTTTAGTAGAGACGGGGTTTCACCGTGTTAGCCAGGATGGTCTCGATCTCCTGACCTCGTGATCCGCCCGTCTCGGCCTCCCAAAGTGCTGGGATTACAGGCTTGAGCCACCGCGCCCGGCCCTGACCTGGATTCTTGATAGTGACAATTGGCTGACCCTAGGGTGTAGATAGAAACTTGGACATATGTGTGTATCATACTCTTCATACTAAAGTGTTTTAAAATAAATTACACATATAAAACTTATCTTGCTATCAACTTGCCTACATGAAATTTGTAGAAATGATCCTTCTAGAAAAAGCAGAAAATGCAGCCACACTAAATAATGTTTTTCCAGAAGATGCTCACCAACAGATTCATTCCATCCAGAGCAAATGAAAGATTATACCTAAAAGATACAGAATCTCTCCCAAAGGAAAGATGAATATATATATATAATATATATGCACACACACGTATATATATACATATACATACACATACACATGTACACACATATATATGTGTATATATACACACACATATACATACACATGTACATATGTAAATATGTATGTATACATTTTCTCAAATATATATTTGTGTATATACCTTTTGATTTTCTTAATAGAAATGAATATCATCCATTGCAAATGCAATTTTCTCAATTTAGTCTGAAGAATTGTAGACTTTAAGGTATGCACTCAAAATATATTTAGAGATCTATAAAGAGATAATCACCTCAGAGATTTAAGTGTAGTATTTATGAACTGAATATAGACTTTTAGATATGCTATATGCTAGATATGAGGTATTGTCAAGTATAATAGTTACTTGTTCTGTGACCATTAGATACTGACTCTGGGATTTTTAACGTATTTGAATTGAGTTTTAAAAAACAGTCCATTTAACAACAAAACTTGCATAATCCCTTCAGTTATATAATAAGCACTTCAAAGCCTCCCACTTTCTGGTAGGAGGAATACATTATGGATATATTCTAAGAACAGGGGAGGTACTGTTAATGCATGAGTTTATGATACTTTCTTGAATCATCATAAAGAACATTGTTACTATTACCAGTAAGGAAAAAGGATGACTCAAGTTGTAATAGAACATAGCTCCTTTGACCAGGTGCTGTTTTGGATACAGGCATACATACCAAAAAGCTTCCAGCACACTGCCTACATATTGAGTTAGGGATTCTTCTTTGATGGTTTGATGATGATGGCATAAAATTCTGATTTAAGGCCACAAAGTTTCTCATTAGACATGAGAAAACCAAAAAGGAATGGGGGACTTGTGTAGCTGTACCTGCTGAAGTCAGACACTGTAGAGAACCATAACTACACTGTTCACAATGATGGTGATGATGGTGTTTTCCTTGTTCTTGACATGAATGTCAATTTTAGAGCCCTGGAATGGAGGAGCCAGAAGAAATACTTGAAGTTATCCAGCCTAATATCTTATCGTTTGTGTCTCTTTTTTTTGTTTTAGCAGTGAAAATTGTTCTTTTAAATAAAGTAAAAAGCTCTATTATAATATTAAAACACTTGAGTCATTATTCTGGTGGATCTTAGAGGGATGATTGGAGATGTAGATCTGGAGGAAGATAGTCCATTTGACAGCTGTAAGGACCAGAACTCAGGTAATGAGGTAATGAGGATGAAGAAAATAATATGAATGCAAAGGGTATTTGGAAGTTAGGCTCCAGCATGTGGGGATAAAGAAGTATGTTGAGTTTGAATCCTAGGCTTCCAGCTTGGGCAACTGGTGGATGGTAATAGAAAAGTGGATTTTCATAGGAAGGAAACCCATTTGGAAGAGGAAGATTGGAGTCAAGATAATGAGTTAGATCCATCTGTGTTTTATTTGAAAGTGTAGTAGTGAAGACTCCAGAAGACGGGGACCTAGCCCTTGTACATACATAGTTTGTCTTGATTTGAGCAGATACTAAATGATTTGACCTTGTAGTGAGTCCCTTGTGATGAGGAACTGTCAATTGGAAAGACAGTGAACCTGAGTTTTTCTCAATTAACTCTCTTCTCATTAACATATTACCTATTTCCAACACACCACATAGCTGTATGATCTCAGGAAATTGGAGGTCTTGATTGGTTGCCATGCCTGCATCTTTTATGTATATGAATATAGGTGCATGTTTTCAATTTTCTCACTTGGTTCCAGCAATAAATCTTAGATTTTTACATGTTTCCTGGGATAGCCTGAAGTCTATCCTTTAACTCATTTTGCAGACTTCTTCCCTTCCATGGTACCTGAATAATCAACCACAGCACACTCATCCTCACCCCTGTGCAAATGGGCAACAGTCATTTTGAATAAGAGCTACAAATTCTACAAAAACTATAAAAATAGGCTGGTCGATACTTTTTTCTTTTGGCATCATCAGGTAAGGGATTCTATTCATACTATTTGATAAGCAAGGCTCTAACCTCTGATTCCATTCCCAAGGTGCACTCTCAACAACACAAAAGAGCACTCTGCAGGCATTAACAGAAAAATTATTATTTGTTAACCTCATAGAATTGGTTAAACCACTGAGTTGCCACTACCTGACTCAGGCCCAAACATGGTATTCTTTGTCAAGAAATCTTTTGTGTTCCTTTATTTAAATGGAAGGCAATTCGAATTGTTACTTTTTGTGACTCACCCTCCAGTTTCTCTTCAGATCGTATAAATCTTTCACCTTTTGTGACTAACAATTATAAAAGATTATCTACATTTATCTAAAGAAAAAAAATAGGTCAGATTCCCAGACTGGGCCACAGGTTTTTATTAGTATGAGAAGGTTTAAGAAAAATGGTAGGGAGGGAGAGAGAAGGTCTGCTTTGCTTAGAGATTTTTAAACAGCCATAGAGAGATAAAACAATGAGAAATAAAGTTCTGAAATTCAGGGGTGTTCTTGGTCTAGAGATACAGATTATTTTTCGTTGAGGTATAACTAATTGTAAAATTAAAGAAGCAAGATCACTCAGATATTCAAGGTAGGGGCTAAAGAGAAGAGGGCTCAATATAAAATCTTGAATAATACCAACCTTTAAAGTCTGGCCAATGAAGATTATCAGAAGAAAGAAATCAGTAAATAGTGGCAAGAGGTAAGAAGTGAACCAGAAGAGAAGGGCATTATGGAAACCAAGGGAGAGAGGGATTCAAGATTTAGGGAACAGTAAGACAGATTTAAAATCCATGTAGGAGTCATACAACATGAGATGGGAAAACTGCCTATTGAATTTGCTGTGGAGAGAGTCGCTAGGTGAATTTGCATGGTTTCAATGAAGTGGTACATCCAGGAGCCTGATTCCAAAGTCTTGTCAGGATGTGAGTAATGCAAACACTGAGTGTAAACCATCAGACAAATGTTTGATTGAGAAGGCAGAGAAAAAGGTAGCATGATGGCTGGAGAAAGGTCCAAAGTGGAGATAGCTTTGTCTTACGTGTGTCTACACACACATGCACAGTTCTTTTGTTTTTAAGGTAAAAGAAAAGAACGAATGTCTAGGCTGGAGGAAATAAGTAAATGGACAGGGAGACAGAATAGTAAGAAATGATGGTAGGGTAACTGATTGCATCAGTTTCCTGGGACAACATCATTTTATGTTTTATTGTTTATTTTCAGCCCTTGACATTGGAGGTCCAAGATCAAAATGTCTGAAAGTTTGGTTTCTTTTAAGGTCTCTCTCCCTGGCTTGGAGAAGACCACCTTCTTACTGTGTCCTCATGTGGCCTTTTCTTTATGTCTGCTTCCGTGATGCCTCTTTGTGGGTAAAAAATGTCTCTTTTTGTAAGGACAATAGTCAAATCAGATTAGCACCCACCCTCATGGTCTCATTACAGCTTAATAATTTTTCTAAAGACCCTATCTCCAAAAACAGTTGCATTTGGACGTACTGAGTCTTCAGCATGATTTCTTGGAAGACACAATTCAGCCAGTAATACCGATGAAGGAGAGTCCTGGGGTGGGGTTGTGGGAAAAGAAAAACGTATTGTCCCCGAAGGTTTAGCTATTTGAAATTGACACAATAGTTGGTGGCTGAAAAATATAACAACAGAAGCATCCACCTAGACCTCCTCTCATTTCCGGTAGAACATACTCCCTCTTAGACTTGAAATATATAGCTGGAGGTTATTTCCATTCCATAACACCTTTGAAAGCCCTTTGCACCCCATTCTCTGATTATATAGTAATTATTCCCAAATTCAGTCAACTAATACTTGTCAAGCACCTACTATGGTGCCAGGTACCAAACATTTCGTGCAAATGGAATCTCAATTTATTTTTTAATATCAAGTGTATGTCAATAAGCTAAACTTGTTGGCTTTAACTAATGCAATCTCTCATTTTCTCTGTTGTTCTAGTCTCATCTACATTCATCCTGATGCGTATAGGTTACTATTAAAATGTTGAGTTAAATTAAAAATAAGGTATATTTAATGATTAGTAAGTTTTAGCAAAATAGTAGACTATATTTCTTTTGACTCTTTACATTTATGTAGCAAGAGTATTTTTGTTTTATTGGTGGCTTCTGTCATTATTTGAGTCACTTACCGAGTTCAAATCCCCTATTACAAAAACCAAATGTTAAATATTTTTAATAAGCTCACAGGGTATTTATATATGAACACCAAGGATGAGTATATGTGATATTAAACGTAACATTAATGAAAATTATCTAAATATTTATATAATTGCATTTCAATCAATTAGGATTCAGGGGTTTAAAAAATATAGTAGGCTTGATTTTCTAGCCAGGGCATTAGCAACATTAAGATAAACTTGAAAAATTTATAACAAGATTAAAAATCCAACATCATTAACTTTATTCTCTATCATGAATCTTATACACGTGGTGAATAAAAACACAGAAATCAAATCTCCTGAGTAACCAAGAGTCATTAATTCTTCGTTAATGCAGCATACTTTTGCTCTTTTGGCATTATTATAATGAAGAACAGTGTTTTACAAAAGCAAGTCAGGCAAATACATTAAATCATGACCTCTTTACTTTGCACTACTCTAGTTTAAGTGCCCTGAAATGAACTTTTTAATTAGCATTCTTCTGTTTGTCACTTTAAGTAATTACTCTTCTCAATTTAATTGAAGTGTTATATGTGAGGCACTAAGAGCTTGGAAACAGACCTACCTGATGAATTAAGTTCACTAGGAACAAAGCAGATAGTTGCATTCACAAGTCAAAAGAGCAGCCTGTTGGGAGGTGGGGAGGGAAGTAATGGGAATAATTAACATCTCTTGCTCCAATAATTGTATTGGAAGGATGGGTTTCACATATCCATTAATTTTAGTGGTCTTTATTCCATCATTAAGCAAACTGCATATTTGGCACCAACTTTTGCATGCGTGTAGCACAAATAGACCATGTTGTGCGTGTATGCCATTGGGAACAACTCTTATACGAAGCTTTGGGAGCTCTTTGCATCTGTGCCTCTTGTGCCTAATGTTTTAACCAGGGATGGGCTGATTACAGGGCAAGGTCTTAAGGGCACTGCTATTTTGCTGGAGAGCAGAAATTAAGTTTTTCACTTCTTGCAGCTGAAACCTGAAGGTCTGTTTATTCAAGGGTGATCTGTCCCTGAGAAAATTGCTTTGTTTCATTTAAACTCATATAAGCCTTACATGTTCAACTTAACAATTCATAAATAAAATGCCATATTTTTTTGCATCTCAGAGCATTCTTTTTTCCCCCATGTTTTAACATTTCTGAAATAGAAATGTCTCTTACAGTTTTCTTTTCTACCCCCTTGAAAAGACACGGTTAAAAGACTGATGTGTGTTAAAAAATGGATTAAAACTTGGAGATGAACAAATACAGTGCCTCAGCTATATGAAGCTTATGCTGTGAGCTGGCAAGTTCGTTCTTGTACTCATACACACCTTCTCATATGTCACATGATCAGGTGCTTCAACATTTCTGATCTTCTGTAGTCTTCCCCACAAAGGGATGTGTGTTATCCTCACTTGGCTAAGTATCATAGAGCTAAGAAATGGTAAAGTCTGGCCAGGTGCGGTGGCTTACGCCTGTAATCCCAGCACTTTGGGAGGCCAAGGCAGACGGATTGCCTGAGCTCAGGAGTTCGAGATCAGCCTGGGCAACACAGTAAAATCTCGTCTCTACTAAAATACAAAAAATTAGCTGGCCATGGCGGTGTCCGCTTATAGTCCCAGCTACTCGGGAGGCTGAGGTAGGAGAATTGCTTGAACCCTGGAGGCAGAGGTTGCAGTGAACTGAGATCCTGCCACTGCACTCCAGCCAGGGTGACAGAGTGAGAATCCATCACCAGAAGAAAAAAGGTAAAGTCTGAATTTATTCATTCATTTATTCATTGATACAGTTAATCAATAACTGTTTTGGGCATATGCAATAGAAATAAAAATAATAATGACTATGATTAACATAAATGTATTGAGTGCTCCTTACATGCCAGCCACCATACTAGGTAGGTAAAGAGAATAATGGACAGTAACGTTCCCATATTCAAACTCAGGTATGACTGACTGAACACTCTGGCCCTGAGGCTCTGCTTCATTGAGAAGCCAAATTCAGATGAGGATGTACAGCTGCTCTGGCTGAGGCATCTGCCACTAAAACAATTAGCAGAATAAAATCTTTGGTATACAAATATCCTCCAAAGAGAATTCTTGAGACAGAGAATCAATTTTTGAGTCCTGGCCTTTCCTCTTACTGACTACAAAACACTGAGTACATCAATGTACCTTTCTAAAAGTGTATCTCTCTCTAAAAATACTCCTGTGGCCATGTGATCTTAGTTAGAGCCGCTGTTTTTCATAAGATGGTATAAACTCTGTCTTCTTTTTGAGATTACATGATAGCACGCACATATCTTTACTCCAGTTTTCTTGTTTCTGTTGTTTTGTTAGAAAATATAACCTACATTTCTGGAGATCTGAACATTATCAAATGCTCATTTATGAGGAATGGTATTGATGTCTATTGTCTGAATCATAAGCAGTCTATTTATTACTAAAAGCAGCATACCTTTTATCCTTGGATCAGTCAAATTTAAATAACAACAGGAGTGGACTTAATAGATTCCCCTTAATGAATATCATATATTGAACTCTGGCTTAATTTTCACGCCTTTAGCTTACATCAAAGGATTAAAGGATCAAAGAATTACTGTAGATATATTACTAGATGTGTAGATGATAGAAGAAGATGGAGGATAGATAAATAGATAGATAGATAGATACATACATACATACATACATAGAAATGTGCTAAAATAATCTCAGCATTTTGGGAGGCCGAGGCAGGTGGATCACGAAGTCAGGAGATTGAGACCATCCTGGCTAATACGGTGAAAACCCATCTCTACTAAAAATACAAAAAATTAGCTGGACATGGTGGCAGGCTACTGTAGTCCCAGCTACTTGGGAGGCTGAGGCAGGAGAATGGCATGAACCCGGGAGGCGGAGCTTGCAGTGAGCTGAGATCGTGCCACTGCACTCCAGCCAGAGTGACAGAGCGAGACTATGTCTCAAAAAAAAAAAAAAGTGCTAAAATGTTGGCCATTATATCCCACTAGACTTCTGAGAAGGACAGATATGAGAAATTTTAGCAGGCCCATGCACTAAAACAAAATTTATGGACAAACATGAGTCTCCTAATGCATCATATTTCCATTTCTGTGACTTGGCTTTTAAGAAGCTTGGAGCTAAATTTGCAATTTGTCTTTGGTGTTGGTACAGCGTGTTCTGGTGGGCATTTCTGTGTACTTACTTTGCCTCTCTTCTTCTTACTTCCCTGTCCTCATTTTCCCATTCCACCTACTTGCCTTGCCTATTTTTGTCATATCATATTGCATGTATTTATGTAAGTGTAACTCAGTTTATTTTAGGAATTAAGAAGGAATTTAGAAATTAATCATTAAAAAATTAATGTCTGAGTAACTCTACAGTGGGGAAGCTTGAGGAAGGTTACCTCTGCCAGGTGATCAAGGTAACATATCAGAAATCAATCGCGTTGATACTATGTTATATTGATAAAATGTAATGAGAATGATACTTTACCTGTGTGATCTTCCTCCCCCAAACCCATAACCCTCATGTAATAATGAGGACAATATCAAACAAATCCCTATAGAGGGAAATTTGGCAAAATACCTGACCAATACCCTTCAAAACCATCCAGTGCATCACAATAGAAAGTCTGGGAAACTGTCATAGTCACAAGGAGCCTAAAGATGCTTGATAACTAAATATACTGTTATTCTGGATGGGATTCTGTGTCATAAAAAGGACAGCAGGCAAAAACTAGAGACATTTAAGTAAGCTATAAACTTTAGTTAATAATAGTCAATATTGGTTCACTGATTATGGCAAATGAACTATCATTTAGGATGATAATAATAAGAGAAACTATTATGAATATGGGTGTGTGGGAACTACCTTCGCAACTTTCCTATAGAACTAAAACTATTCTAAAATAGAAAAGTTTATAAAAATAAAAAAGACTAATATTAAAGATATGGAATGACTGAATGAGACATTATGTATGATAGGGTTTTGCGCACTACAAAGTGCAAGAAAAAGGCATTTCCTGTGTGTCTATGTAACTCCTACAAGTAGGTGACGGGTGATATTTCCTGACAGAGAAGACATCTTCTGTGATTAAGTTAGTTCAGTAAATTTGGGGGAAAGTCTGTGGAATATAGGCCTAAGAACAGTGGTCATTGTAGTGCCTGCAAGTCAAGTGTCTCTTATGTGAAATCTCTTGTTAAGTAAGATGAGCAACTGAGGCGGAAGAAAGAGAAACAAACAGGGAACACCATCTTTCCCCAAATCTAACTTCCTTGGCAGCTCTCTTTGTCAACAAGGGTAGAGTCACAAAACCCTATGTGAAAGGGCCCAGCGGTCCATGTGAGGGTATCTTTCCGAATCTCTAAGTTTCTCCTGGACATGGGAAACCGACTCGCTCTCTTTCATTTAATCACAGCTCCTTCACTCAGGCACAGTTTTGCCATCTCTCAGGCACCCCCAGGATCTAGTAACTTTTCTTAATATGCTTCTTTCTTAAAGGAAGTCAGTTCAGCCCTCTGGTCTTGATTCTTCTTAGCCAGCCTCTCTGGTCTTCAAATTCACGTATTGCCTGTTGCCTCAGGAACAAAACTTCCAGATAGGTGATGCATTACCTAGGATTGGATTTGGTGCCAGTAGAGACCCAGCATAACAGCAACATAAATATGATCAAAGTCCATTTTTTCTCCCACAAAGAACAATATCTGTGAATATTGCTCTGAAAAGAGTAATTTGAGTCTCATACAGTGTCTCCCCAGTTGTGCGGGATTCAGGGAACTTTTAGTTTTCCTCTCCACCATCCCCAGTGTGTGGCCTGCAAGAGCATGGCCCAAGATGGAGCTAGAGACATCATGTTCTAGTGCAGGTAGGTTGAATAGAGACAGGAAGAAAAGAGGTGAGGATCATATGTCAGCCATCTTATAAGGAAGACCCTCAGAAGCTAATTGGCCACTGCTGAGGGGAGGCCGAGAGATATTGTCACTATTCTGGAAGGTGAGGTTCTTTGGCAATAGAGGTTATCTCTAAGAGAAATGAGAAAAATGGACATCGAGAAACATCCAGGAGCCTCTGTTAGACTAGTCATTTTTATCCTTAGCACTTAATCACATTTTCTTCCAATGTTAAAAATTTTTCTGGAAAAACTCAAGCTCCGTTCTCAGCTCTACTATGTACTAAATATATGACTTTAGTTAAATCACTTAACCTCTCTGAGATGTGGTTTTCTCATCAGTAAAATAAGGCTAACAATTTCTCCTCTTCCATCCTCCAAGAATTAAATTAGGTAAGCGTATGTGAAAGGACCCCGGAAGAGTGGATTGCCAGTGACTATACTCTATGAAATACAGGGTGATGCCATCCTCATTATTATTCTCATTTTTCTGGTTGTCTCTATTATAGTATGTGTTTCCTGTCAACCCATCTTCCTTTCAACATGCAAATATGAATATATGGATAATACTTTTTCCAAAATGTATACATCCTTAAATTTAAAGCATTATCTTATTAATAACAAATTTCCCAAAGTGATAAATAAAGAAGTAATAAGAGCATTACATGTTCACATCATTTCTTAAACCCCTTCTGATTTAAGAAACCATGATATGATTAAATAAAAGTATTTTTAAAAAATCAAAAATATGTGAGGCCAGGGGCAGATTTGTGACTAAAAATTCACAAATAAGAACTGATATCTAGTAGTCACAACATGACATATTAATGACTTTTAGAATTAGACACAGGTTCAAATATGTGAACCTGTGAATCCATTAAAGCTTGAACAATTTTGTAGATTTCTCTGACTGAAATATCCCATTTTTGTTGATATATCATGTTAAGGATTCTTGTAAGAGTCAATTGAAATAAACGTCTAACACAGTGTCTTGCATATTTAGATGCAAAAAGGGGAAATTTAACCCCTACCTATGTCTTTTTCCAATAATAGAAGCACAGAGACAATCATGGTGATCTGAGTCTTACGACACAATGGTAAGTCACAGTGCTTGAGCCCTTATTTTGTAGTTATTCATGTTCAGTGCATTGCATGGGATACTTCATAGATCCACACAACTTAGGTCATGATATTCTCATCTTTCCTGTTTTATGAATGAGGATGTTGAAGGTACCCAGCTGGCAAGTGGTGAACCTGGAGAAAAGACCCCAGAAGTCAATGTCAGACTCAGACTCTTGGATCTTCATTAATGTAATTCACTGAAAGCCATTTTGGCAAATATTAACATATGATCAATTTGCCAAAAACTCTCAAACAAAGGAGGTACAGAGTTAGAGCTAGTATAGACACAGCATTCAGGCAGAGTGCAAATCTCCAAGAGACACTTAGCCTTTAAGAAACAGCCCACCCATTCCCCAATAAAATGATGGGTATTGCAAAAGTCAACTGTGTTGGCCTGGTAAGTGTCTTGGCATCAGTAAAACCTTTTCACAGTGAAAAATTGAAGAACATCACTAATTTGGTTAATTGGACACTTTATAAATTTATTATTTCCTGAATTAAATTTCAGTTAACTGGCCAGTATCCCAACCTCTCAACCATCACAATCTATTGCCAGGTCAGTTTCTGATTAAATGGTAGATGCTAGTCCTGTTTTTTGCCAATGTAAATACTTATGTGTCTGTCATTAATGTTCTAAGCATGTTATTTACCCACAACCTGCATCAGAGTAAAAGAGTGGGATCCAGGACTGATTACCTGACTGCTATGGAACAACACAGGTGGTGAAATGTTGCATGAAAACAAGCAAACAAACAAATGATAGCCAGTAAAGCTGCTTTGGCTGAATCATAAAAATATCAGGCCAGAGTTTGCTGGGGTATAATCACTAGAGTGATAGGCAAAGACATCCATCTGTGTAAGAGTCAAGATTTGGACTAAATAATCTGAACAGGCAGAAGACTAAAGGAAATGGGAAGAAGAAAGGAATTAACAGGCCATGCCTTTGCTGTACATTACATAATATCTATTTAATTATAACAACAATACTGCTGTAAGTGTACTTTTGTCCCCATTTTATAATTGATAAAAATACAGCATACATGATTTGCCCTTTTTTCCTAAGCAAGACAATTCCATTTGCTAAGTAAGCTTCTCTAACCTCCACTTTTATAAACAGATGTTTTCTATTGATGTAAGTACATTTCACTCTCAAACGTCATAACAATAATAACCTTGTCCACTACTGCTTACTATTCCATAGGTATGTGAGCTTGGATTCAAGCCTAAGTCACCCTGACTCCATGATTCATGCTCATTGCTGATGCTGGAGAGAAAAAAGAAATGGATTCTGCAGGTGGCCAGAGCTCATTACCTTAAAGAGGGAGTGGTATTCCTTGTTTTTGTTTTTAATGAAATGGTTTTTTAAAATACAATATAATAATTTTCTCATCTTCATAAGCCTAAACCTAAAGTCTAAGTTCTTACTCATGATTTAGAATGATTGTTATTAACATAAAATATATTTTATGTTTTAATATGATGATAATTCTTGAGGATCTTGAGATATGAAGGTCTGCTTTTCAAACTCTTTAGCTTACCTTTTGACCAGAAAAATCACAATTTTCACTTCTCCCTGCTGGCAGTGTATTCAATAATTCTAATTTGTCTCTTTATTAAAAAGCATGTCTTTATCAGTGACCTCTTCCATCTAGCTAAATACATGGACATTTGTTGACAGAGTTCGTGGTCTTTCCAATAATTACTTTGCCCACTGTTAAATGTGTTTTAATTCATTTATATCAGGCTCCACATTAGGATTCAGGATTTGATAGATGGGGAGTCAAGTAATAAAAGTGAATTATGAGAAGAGTTAAAACACCTAACACTTTTTGTTTTTTATAATCTTTAACGAAGTCCTTTTATTAATTTAAAACAACAAAATCTTAGTATTAGTAATTTGCACCCACCCCATCCTCCCCCTAAAAATATCAGCCAATAGTCTTCCTTTTTGGCCTGAATTCAAGTGAAGTGAAATAAGCCGACATCTTTGCCAGGCAAATGCGTGCTCATAGTGTCCATATCAGAAATGCTTATTTTGTTCGTGTGTCCTTTAGCTCAGCTCCAGAAGAGCAGTCTTCCATGTCGGGCCTAATCACCACATTAATAAGATCAGAGGCAGGCATACTCCACAAGGGCATCAGTAGCTTCAGTGGCTCCCACAGGACAGGGCTGGCATTGAGATTCAAGAACAGATGGATCCCCAGTGGGAATCAGGAGAACTGGACCAGCTGCTGGAGGAGGAGAGGCCTTTTTGCAATGGGTAGGCTGATCCTATGAGCAGGATCTTGTCTCCAGGCTCTCAGGCACCAGCCCCCGGGGGAGCCTGCCAAACTGAAGTGTAGACTTGTTGAGAGAATAGTGATTTATAAAAAGCCCTAGGTAGCATTATATGGCTTTATTTCCTAAGTGTTCTTCAGCAAATGCTCTTAGCCTATTTACACTTATTAAACACACTAACAATAATTCAGGCTGAAAATCAAATTCAGTTCTCCTCTTATCTTTGCCAATTTCCTCTGCTTCTGAGTCCTTAATGGACCAGGTACAAATATGTAAATATCATGCCTTATTTAGGTAATTAATTTCCATAAGGTCAAGACTGAGTGATAAGAATACCACCTTCATTTTATGAATAATTCATATATGTGGAAGATTTTATTCATTCAGACTTTATGGAAACAGTATAAACTTTTAAGCACAAATATCTGACTGAATCCCAGTTATAGCTCTATGAGCTGAGTGACTAGACAATTTACTTAATATTTCTCAGCATCTCTGTCTCCATCTAAAAGATGAGTTTAATAATACTGCAAGTGCTCACAGTGTGATAGAAGTTTAAATAAATACATACATATAAAATATATATAAAAGGTAGATGCTTCATTTATGTCATTTTACCTTCTTCCCAGACTTGGGTGCCTTAAAAAAGCTCAGCTAAATCCGAATTTTTAATTTAACTAATATTTTGCTTTAAAAAATGACGGCAAACACATAAATAGCCTGGGTAGTTAAATAAATTTA
This sequence comes from Theropithecus gelada, assembly GCF_003255815.1. Lineage (NCBI taxonomy): Eukaryota > Metazoa > Chordata > Mammalia > Primates > Cercopithecidae > Theropithecus > Theropithecus gelada. The sequence goes on from NC_037675.1 coordinate 88,731,601, forward strand.
AAAAAAAGTAAGAAGCAAGTAGGCAAAACTAACAGGACACATAAGAATACATTTAAGAATTTAGGAATTTAGCATCTGTTTTGTGCTTAACACAATGTTGAATTTTTTTTATGCATTATCTTGTCTGAGCCTTATAGTTCATCCAATAAAGTGAACTAATATGTTTATTATCTCCATTTCACAGCTGGGAACTTTTTAGAGAGGTTAAATTACTTGGCTGAAGTCACCCTGATTAATAAGTGTCAGATTTAGGTGTGTGCTTAACATGAAGCAAATTAAGCTTAAGATCCCCCACTTTCACAAGGCCCTTCCAAATGCTGGCAGAAGCCCAGCAAAGAGTTCCAACAGAGACACACTATTGTAAACTTCGCAGAAAAGTATTATATAAATTCTAGGTAGCACAACACATTTGCTATAGTTGGAATATGGTTTGTCCCCCTAAAACTCAAGTGGAGGCTTGGACCCCCATGTGATGGTGTTGAGAGGTGGTGGAACCTTTGGGAGGTATTTGGGTTTGGAGGAATCCACCCTAATGAAGGGATTAATACTATCTCCCGGAAGTGGGTTCTCACTCTCCAGGGACTGGATTAGTTTCCACAAAAGTGGGTTGTTATACCATAAAGTTGTCCCTCATGTTTTGCCTCCTTTTCACACACTCTCATCTTGTGGTGCCATCAGCTATCATAATGCAGCATGAGGCTCTGGCCAGATGCAGCTGCCTGACCTTGAACTCCCCAGCCACCAGAACCATGAGCTAAGGAACCTCTTTTATCATTATTATTTTTTAAATAAATTACTCAGCCTCAGAAAATGGACTAAGACAATATGCATTTGCTCCTGGCAAAATATCTTCTCAGTAAGACCTCCCTGGGCTAAACTAACATTTCAACCTTCTAATCCCTCTTTTAATTTCCTTTTCTCCCTACACTTATCATGATCTAATATATTTAAGTATACATTTTTTTTCATTTATCTTGTTTGTTGTTAACTCCTTCATTAAAATAGAAGATAAACAAGGGCAGATTTTTTTTTTCCTCTGTTACACTCTAGCACCTACAACAGTGTCTAGGACATAGTAACAATTCAATAAAAATTTGTTAAATGAATGAATGAATTGGAATTCCTGAGTTGAAATTTGAATTCCAAAACCTGTGCCATTTACCACAGCATTATACTGCGTCCCTGAGGGAAACATTCACCTTTCATCACAGACAACCTCTTTTTTTCCCCATGTGTATGTGAACAAAAATCCAACTCATAAGGCTTTAAATTGCCTCTGAGATAATGATGAATTGGTTACCATTTAATCGTATCTAAGAATTATGGAACAACATTTGAGACCTGACAGGTATAGAGCAACAGACGAAGCCCAATTAAAAGGGAAACACATCTCTGAAGAAGAGGCTTGCAATAGGAAAGTGGAAAATGAAAGTAATAGAAAACATTACTCCACATGCTGAGCATGTTCCCTAAACCCATGGGAATCAGAGTTTATGTGTAAGATTCTGTTGAAAGCAGATGCTGTCTTAGATCTGCTTCCCATGTTAAACTCCTTCCTCCACTCATAGATAATATTACATAGAAGTCCCTTTCTGTAAGTTACTTCTCTGGTTTGCACTTCCCTGGAAATATAAGTCTAATAATACCAAGGCTAAAAACAATCATGTTTGTAAAGGTTAGCCATCTCATATATATAATACATTACATGTATTATAGAGTCACAAGGAGACTCAATTTATGTTTACACATCAAAATCCAACCAACAATGTATAATTACAATTTACTTCTAAGTATTAATAATGTTGATTCATTAGCTGAATCAAAATATTCTTATGAACTAAATATTTGATTGATTTTTCTAGAGGGAAAAAATCTATGTGATTCCATGCTGTTTACAACTGTTCTAAAGGTTTCAGTTCATGTTTCTTCCTTACTATGTATTGAAGATGTAAAAATGTACCATTATAAATCAGCTGGCTGATATTCAGGGTTACATTAAAGATAAATGTGGAATCCTGCAAAGATCTGAATGAGTTAATACCCCTGGATCCTCCCTGGAAAATGTATCGGGGGTGGGGGACCTAAATCCCAAATTCAAAATGTTTCACTGCTAGTATGTGCAATTCTAGAACTTTAGACATTAAAGGTCTCTTAATTCCCCCATTTTACAGGTGATTCTGAGACCCAAAGAGAATAAATGCTCTTCCCAACATTGCACAAACAGCAGTTCAGGATGGAAGCAAGCCTTCAAATACTATTTGTGTCAAGCACACACCATGTTCACTGCTGACACTCCTGCAACCCTGGCCACCTTCTGCACTTGCTCAGCCAGTTCTCTGCCTGGTGACTCTTCCAGGCTTGCCCTGAGAGTGTACTCTCACCAGGCACTGAATCAGCTGGTGCCTTGATCTTAAACTTCCTGAACTCCAGTACTGTGAGAAAAAAATTTCTGTTGTTCATGAGCCTCCCAGCCTATGGTATTTTGTTATGATAGACTGAACAAACAAAGACTAGTAATGTTTTAAATCTAGAAGCTTTTTCAAAGGATAAAAGCCACCTTAAATACAATTAAGGTTTTCTCTAGTTATTCAAATCCTGCTACGAGACCATTCAGGCAATCAAGATATGAGAAGAAACTTACCTATATGAAAATACATCAAGTGGAAATATCAAGAAGCCATAAAAACAATATATCTTTGCACAAAGTATTGTACTAGCTATTAATGGCATTTCTACAAAAAAGAAATAATTGAGGGAGGGTTGGCCTCAGTCATCTGCTTGGCTAGATGGTTCTCTGCCAGGATCACCAGACATGGGGAGTGAGGTGAAGCTGATAATGCCATCGGACATTCCCAGAATGAAGGGCATATTTAGTAAAAAGAAAAGGCTTCTGTATTTTGCCTTTAGAAATACATGCATAATTGGCACAAAACTCAAATAATTTCTCTACCTATATTGGGAACTTGATGTCTTGATTGTGCTACTAAAAAGTTATTTGAAATTGGCAAAGACATTTAATATTCCTGGTTTCATTTATGTCATTGAACCCTGTTTTCCTTAATAGATCCCTTTGAGAATATACATTTTTAGAACTGTGGATTCTTTTTATAGGAATATGCACATAAAATCTTACTCAAAAATTATAATAAGCTACAGGAATTTTTCTAACTCCTTAAAACCCACCCATGTATTCCAAGTTACAAGTTCCTCATCTCAATGATAATGATCATAAATTTGTATTAAGAAAGGCAGAGAGCTGTTACCCAGAAAAACTCAGACCGAGATAGTATCCACCATCCTTGAATCCAGTTAGCCTTGCAGTTGATATAGCTTTTAGGAGGGAGATCAAAAGAAGGGTAAGTTCACAAAGGCAAAGAATAAAGCTACTACATGGAAGGATCCTCACAAAAAAAAAATGACTTCTAATATTAAGGATTACTTCTAAGGCAGCTACCATGCTTCAGTTTCCATTGCTGCTATTGCTTCCTTATTCTACAGAAGGTTACCTCTTTTTTTCCTTTTATTAATTTTAATTTTTAATTTTTGGGGCACATAGTAGGTGTATATATTTATGGGTTACATAAGATATTTTTAAACAGGCATGCAGTGCATAATAATCACATCACAGTAAATGGAATATCCATCACGTCAAGCATTTATCCTTTGTGTTACAAATAATCCAATTATACCCTTTTAGTTTTTAAAAAACATACAATCAAATTATTTTGACTACAGTCACTCTGTTGTGCTAACAAATACTAGGTCTTATTCATTCTTTCTAACTTTTCTTTTTGTATCCATTAACCCTCTCCACTTCCCCGAAATACCCTCACCCTACATTTCCCAGTGATGGTAACCATCCTTCTACTGTCTATCTCCACGAGTTCAGTTGGTTTAAGTTTAAGATTCCACAAATGAGAACATGTGAAGTTTGTCCTTCTGTGCCTGGCTTATTTCACTTTATATAATGACTTCCAGTTTCATCCGTGTTCCTCTTGTTGATAGGAAAATTGGGGATCAACGTAGAGAAGGATATAAAAGGGCCTTTTGTACTTAAATGTTTAATGGATAATTATTGATTTTTTGCTACCAACCATCCATTTTCCTGCCCTGACTTTTTACAGCAGAATTTTCTCTTCTCCATTATAGACAGACATGGAAGAAGACAATTCCAACTTCATGACATAAGTTCAGAACCCTCTTTCCAGTACAGGTAGGAAATGGGAATGTGACCTAATCTTGGCCAAGCAGTCAAGCTTTCTGGGACATTTGAATACTGAGTCTGTGATGCAAAGCAGAATATAGAGCAAGCAGAGTTTTAGTGACACGGCACTAGACCAGGTCATTTCAGCTACAAGATGTTGTTTTCTGATTCTCACTTCACATTGTGAAGAATCATGGAGTGCTTTCAGTTACAAAGTCGTATCTGTCAATTTGCTCTCAATAATCTCTCCACAAATCTTCTTATGCCTAAGTTAGAATTGGTTGTTGCTTGCAACTAAGAACCTTAGTACACCTTTAGTTATGAGTTTCAAGAGTGCTCATACCACAGTAATTTAAATTTCCTTCAGGAAAGTAGAATTTTGGTAAAGAAGGCAAAAGACCAAACTTAGACTCAGATTTTCAGCCTAATTGTTATCAAATACATAACAATTAGTTAGCCACCCTATGTCAATACTGCTCACTCCACCTATAAAAAGGATATAATTTATTTCCCAAAATCTCATGGGTACATCAGACAGCTTCTATAGTTTGTGATCTCTTCAGAGAACTAAAACATGATATGACATTTTAGTTGATATGCAAATTAGATGGGAAATTTCAAAGACTGATATACCTGAGTTTGCTTTTTACTGATATTTCTGGACGAAGCAGTCATTAAAACAATGATTGCCAATCCTGACACGTATTTGAGAGAGTTGCCAGATAAAATACAGAATATTCAATTAAATTGGGATTTCAGATAAATAACATTTTTTCAGTATAACTATGTCCCAAACATTACAGAAGCATATTTATACGAAAAAATTATTAATCTGAAATTCAAATTTAACTTGGAATTCAGAATTTTAATTTTCTAAATCTGACATCCCTAATTTAAGCATACATGAGTCCAAGAGTTCAACGACAGTGCAGTTAACTTAGGAGAAAACTACATTATTGCCTCAAGTATATACAAAGACCTGAAGGAAAAATTAAATTATCAAAATCCCTGAATAATCAGGAAGGTTTCCCTTCTTTGATTAAAATAGAGAAAGTTATACTATAATTGGTTTACTGTTAAGCTTAACTGGTTCATTTGTAAGAATTATAGAGAGACACAGGAGACCATAATCAAAGAGATAATGAGATAACATGGTTTAGAGGAAAGAATAGAGATAATTGAGTCAGACGGACTTAAATTTGTATAACAAAAAATAATTAACTTAATATATGCTCATAAATATTGCTTTAAACTTTTTAAAAAATTGATATCCTAAAAGGCTGTTGGATCGTATAGTTTTAAAAGTATCTTATTGTACCTTTAATTTGCATTTGAGATTTTGGAAAAATGGAGAAGAAAGTACTTTGGTGCTCAATCTGCCATTTTAAGAGGTAGGTAGAACTAAAATCCCTGTGGACCAGCCATGTAAACTTAAGTGACTTTCCTTACCCTAGGCTTCACTTTTCCCAGGTGCTACATTTTCATATTATGGCACCCACATTTGTTATGAAGACTAAATAAACGCATATTTGAAAGCACCAGGTAAGCACTGTGTCTAAGATATAAAAGACACTGTATAAATATATATCTTTCCTTCTTCTCTCTTTTACTTCTCCTCCTTATGGTAATTATGGTATACTTCTACTCAAGGCGGTATCTATTTGATAGTTTATAGCCAACTAGGTGTTATCAGTTTTACAGCTTTTAAGCATTTTAATTATTAGAAATACAATTATTAATTACTCTATAAGGTAAAAATAGTTGTTACTATTATTATTTTAAAAATGAAAAAACAGAAGCCTTTAGTTCAACTGCTATAACAATTCACATAGATTGGATGGCTTAATAGAAATTTACTTCTCACAGTTCTGGAGGCTGGAAAGTCTGAGATCAAGATGTTGGCAGATTAGGTGTCTGATGAACATCCTCCTTCTGGTTTGCAGATTGCCCATCTTCCTGTATCCATATAAGGCAGACAGCATAGAGAGAGGAAACAAGCTTTCTCCTACCTCTTTTTATAAGGACACTAATCCCATCAAGAAGGCTCCAGCCTTATGACCAAATTACCTTCCAAAGGTCCTATTTCCAAATACCATCACATTGGCGATTAGAGTTGGAATATATGATTCTGCAGGGGGACACACACATTCCATTTGTAGCAGGCTTTGAGGGTTCTAGGCATAGGAATCCAAAAAGGGATACCTCAGGTCAAGAATAATAAGATGGATGACACAGAAACTTCCTCATTGTGTACTAATTAGAAAATCTATTCCCTATTCAGTTATGCTTAATACCTGATAAGAAAAGTTGAGTAAGATAGGAGAGACAAACCAAAATAGTCTTTCAACATGTAGATTTTCTCTTACTAATTAGAAGTCACAAAAGTAGACAAGCCCTAAATATGGTACTGAAAAATAAAAATAACAATGACATCAGTAACTATCACAAACGAAACACTTGCTAAGTGCTAAGATTCCACACAAAGCACTTTATGTGGATGATTGCATGTAACCCTCACAATATCTCTATAATGAAGTCATTATCATGATTCCCATTTTTATTTCAAGCAGGAAGGGACCAAGAAAATAGGAAAACATGCCCAAGGTCACATAGCTATTAACAGGAAGATCTGGATTTTAACATAGATCTGTCTGAATGTCATCTGCACAGGGAAGCATCAAGATGAAATAATTATTTCTTGGAGTATTTCCAAAAACATAAATGAACACATAAATGTTTATTGGCTGCTTATTGGATGCCAAGTTATAGTCAGAATGCCAATATTATGAGTTAAGTAAGAATGATGATTTTTCCCCTGATTTTACTTACAAGGAAACTGGCACTCAGTGGCATTTCCAAAATTACACAAGTATGCAGGAGTATTCACTATGGTTCTAATAACTTTCCATGTTCCACACAAACATCATTTGATTTGCACGAATTCACTTGATACTACTAATTTTAGTGAAACCCAAGCCAAAAATTTGCCAGGTAATATTCTTTACATTAAAATGGGAATAGTCTCAAAATGTTTTGATATTGTCATTTCTTGATTCTGTTAAGGCCATTGTTTTGTTTTGACATGGAAAGCATGTCATATTTGCAAAGAATAGTGGAAGGGAAATGTCTTTGACCAATATGTGAGCGAAGTTGGAGGAGTGCCTGGCTTCTGAACTTAGTCCTTTTGAGTCAAGTTCCAACAAGATTCTAAAAGCGAGTGTGAAGCCTAGCATTGAACTGAATACAGAGACTGCAAACAATGACATTTGCACTATCTACATTGACCATTTAGATTTTTTTTTCTGGCTCTGACTCTAACTGTGTGACCTTGATCTAGTCACTTAACCTTGAGGAGCGTGAGTCCTTTCATCAAATGAAAGAAAATCAACTTTCTCTAGGGCCCTTTTTATACTGAAGTAAAAAGTTCTGCCTCTATGATGTTGGCAGAAATTATATGGACACTTTAATTTGTTCCCCCAAATAATCCGTCTTATTGTGGAAAAATTATAAAACTCAAGAAAAGAATTTGGCAATAATCCCACTGACACATTAGCCTTCCCAAAATACTATTTGACATAGCCAACCATCTGAGAAATAAATCAGAAAGAATTGGAGAATAGAGAATACTTGGTACCAAAGAAACAACAGTGAGCAGTGAAACGAGTAAAGCTGGAAGTCAGTCTCTAGGCTAGACTTCTTTTTAAAGGGGCCATGTGCAAGTGTTCTGGGCTGAATTGTATCACACCAAAAAGGTACGCTGAAGTCCTGATCCCAAGTAAATCAGTGTGTGACCTTATTTGGAAAAGTGGCTGCTAGCGAAGTAATCCATCTAAAATGAGGTGATTGGCATAGAGAGTAGAAGGATAGTTACCAGAGGCTAGGAAGGATAGGTGGGGGTGTAGGGGGAGGTGGGGATGGTTAATGGGTACCAAAACTAGTTAGAAAGTATAAATAAGACCTACTCTTTAACAGCACAATAAAGTGACTATGGTCAATCATAACTTAATTGCACATTTAAAAATAACCAAAAGAATATGATTGGATGGTTGGTAACTCAAAGGAGGAATGCTTCAGGGGATGGATACCACATTCTCCATGATGTGATTATTATGCAAGGCACGCCTGTATCAAAACATGTCATGTACCACGTCAATATATTCACCTACTCTGTTCCCACAAATATTAAAAATTTTTAACAAAATTAAATGAGGTAATTGGTGTGGGTCCTATTCTGATGCGGCTGGTGTTGTTATAGGAAGGGGACATTTTGACATAGAGCCAGTTAGACATAGGGAGAAGATGTTGTGAAAAGAGAGTGGGAGAAGATGGCCCTGTGATGGAGTGACACATTCACGGGCAAGCAACACCAGGGACTGCTAGAAAACACCAGAAGCTAGAAGACACAGACAGGCTTATCCCAGAGAGAGTGGGGGGTCTGCTGACACCTTTATTTTGGAATTCTAGCGTTCAGCATTGTGAGGAAATAGAGTGCTGTTGTTTCAAGTGACCTGTTTTTTGATGCTTTGATGAGGTAGTCCTAGGAAACTAACAGAGCAAGCATCTCCTGGTTTTCTTATACCCCCGATTTACACAGTAGGCTGCACTCTGTGTCACCAGCCTCTACTTGTCATGGTCAAGTGTGTGCATACTTACACACACACATGCACACATACACTGACAAGTTTTATTTAACATATGTCCGTGAATTGGCATTGGTCACAGAAGAAACCAGCACCCTGCTTTATTCCTCTTCATTTTAAGTGACTTCTTGTGAGCTCTGCTTCTTGTTGTACAAAACCAGTAACAATAAGTTCCATTTAGGATTCCAAAAAAGAGCTAATGAAACTTCAACTTAAATTTATTGAGAAAATTGAACACACCTACACTATATTAGGAAAATGGGGCCTGGTGTGGTGACTCATGCCTGTAATATCAACACTTTGGGAGGTGGGCAGATTAGTTGAGGTCAGGAGTTTGAGACCAGCCTGGTCAGCTTGGTGAAACCCCGTCTCTACTAAAAATACAAAAAAGTAGCCAGGCGTGGTGGTGCGTACCTGTAGACCCAGCTTCTCAGGAGGCTGAGGCATGGAGAATCGCTTGAACCTCGGAGGTGGAGGTTGAGCCGAGATCGCGCCATTGCACTTAAGCCTGTATGAAAGAGTGAGACCCTGTCTAAAAAATAATTAAAATAAAAGGAAACATTGCACATTGAAAGTTATCATTTGTGCAGGCTTTGATTCAGAAATATTTTGAAGATTTGCCTGACAGTGATAATATGCAGAAAAGAACATCAATATTAGGAGACAGCTGGCTACTGGGTCTGAGATTACTCCTTTGATGACACCCTCAGTCCCTTGGCTTGGAATTTTGCATCTCTCATAGTCCACCTGTTCCTTATTTTCCTTCCTAGAACACCTGCGACTCTGTTGTTAGTACTGTTATGAATTTACTGAGGTCAAAATATTCTATACACAGGCATTGATGGATGTAGGGCAATAATGGAAGAAAATAAAGGTGCCAGTAACTGAAGCACAAAAATACAATCACGAGTAAAATATTTGGGTGTTCCACCATTTGACATCAAGTAAAATGAAATCATAAACTCACCTATGAACATATATAATACTTCTTTAGTGATTCATTACTCGTCTGACTCCTTGACCTTTTCCTCAACTTTCCAATTTCCCCATTCCATTTGGATGATATCACTTTTGGACCTTTGCCTAATGCTGCATTCTATGCTGTTGAAAATTGGTGAAACTTTCCAAATCTGACTATTCTTTATTTCACAGATTAATGCTTATTCTTCTCTATTAGCTTATATATAATTTAATGGCTAATGGCAAGAAATATGTCTTGTACATATTTGTATAACTCCATCTGCTCATTCCAGAACATAGCAGAGTTCCTGCCTCATAGAAATTGTCCAACAAGTGTTTGTTGATATGAGCTCTCAGGAAAAATTAGAACAACGTAAGGCTAATCTCCTAATTCCTTACATTCAGTTGGAGAGTGGACCAAGAATTCCTGTGTTGAATTAAAAAACATTCAACTCACCTTCTCCATCCTGTATCTTGTACTGTTGTTTTTCTATTGGAATAAGAGTAGAAACTTTGAGGAAATGAAACATTCTGATAACTCTCTCAGTGCCTGGCACACAGATATCATCCTAAGTGTTTCCTTATTGAATAATTGACCTTTGCCATGAAAAGGGGTCTGTACCTTTCTACCTGGAACTCTTCCCTCCTTTACTGATTATTAACGCCTTTTCTAAGGGACTCACAATATCCAAACATTATATTCAGTACATTTTCTTGCTTCTCTTCTTTTCTTTTCCTTTCCTCTCCTTTCCTTTCCTCGCCTTTTTCTTTATTTCCTTTCCTTCCTTCCTTCCTTCCTTTCTTTCTTTCTTTTTCTTTCTTTCTTTCTTTCTTTCTTTTTCTTTCCTCCTCTCTCTCTTTCTCTTTCTTTCCTTCTTTCTTTCTTTCTTTTTCTTTTCTTTCCTTCCTTCCTTCCTTTTCCTTCCTTCCTTCCTTTTCTCCTTTCTTTCTTCCTTCCTTCTTTCTTTCTTTCTTTTTTCTGCTTAGCTCTTTCTTTCCCCTTTAATGCTTAAAGTTATATATTTTGCTCACTAAACTTCATTATTTCACCACTTTAAAAATGGGGAAACCAAATTTTCTTTAGGGATAACTTCTACTTCAAATCAGTTGGCTCCAAAAGCCAACATAGGGTTACACATTTGAAGTCATGACAGGCCCTTGACAGCTGGACATCAGATAAATGAGAATGTCGGAACTGCAACACAAAAATCAGCATTAATAGAGAGCATACGCAGAAGGATCCTCCCACAGCACGTCTTGTTGAAATGATAAATGTGGAAAAATAATTTAAGAAATAGCATGTAGGGCCATTTTAAAACTGAAACCAAGAATAGAATCAACCACTTCGTGCCTCTGAAATGTAAAGTAGAAGCAAAAAAGGTTGCAAGTTTCTGGATGTTTGGTTACCTGCTAATTGGATCACCTGATAGTTGTCTTACCTGAATCCACCATCTTTCCACACACAACAGTGGGTGCACAGACATCAACACATTGGTAATCTTTCCAACCTAGACAGGGTCACCAGTTTAGGTAATTAGCCCTACAGCCTGCCACAGGCCCCTGTTGCCTAAATGCCATGCACGGACGAAGAGGGATGCACACAGGAATGAGACAAGAGCATGGCTCACAGATGGCTCCCCTGGAGGAAGGAAGGAAGTCAGTAACATGTACAGTTGTTTTCCATGCTCTTTGACTAATAGTATTGAAGAAAACTTCACTTAAACTACCTATTGGGTATCATGCTGATTACTTGGGCGACAAAAGTATCTGTACACTAAACCTCCTCCGTGACATGCAAGTTACCCATGTAACAAATCTGCACGTGTACCTCTTGACCCTAAAATAAAGAAAAAAAGATTTTCCAATTCATCTTTTTAAGTCAAAATATTTCAAACCGACTTACTAGCTTTATAAACATAACTTCATCTTTCTTAATCACCACCACATATTTTAATGAATGTTTTTAGTTGTTGTATGTGACTTTTCCTATCAAAAGTCGGAGATGACTAATGTATATGATAAGGTTGAAACTGATAACATGTTAGGTTATTGACCGAGTATGTTCTGTAGCTTACACAGGTATGTAAATATACAAGACAATGGCTGATTTTTACAAATAAAAAACTTGCTTTTTTCTGTTGAATAATGATTTCCCTCAAGACCACAAAATCTATTGATTATTCAAAGCTAAGTTTATTAGATTTGTTGCAGTAATGGACAACACAACCTCAATAAGATCAAGGAGAAATAATGAGAGAGAATATTTATGGAAAGGCCCAGACTGGGTCATTTTAAGGTGGGTTTTGCAAGACAGAGTTTATACCATAGTAGCTTTGGGTTGATGAGAACAGGACTATGAGGATCTGGAAGGAAGTTCTGATGAGCAAACTATTCGTCTTGACACGTAAGCTATTTTAGTTGGCTGTTAGTATTACCTTCCAAGAGCAAGGATCTTCTAGGAACTACGTTACTGCTGCTTGTTCTCAGTGTTGTTTAATATTAAGGACCAAGAAATATGCCTGATTGCAAGATTATTTAACATAAGGACAAGACAGGATACCAATTTGAATCTTTTTTCTCTTTTATTTCTTCCTTTTCCACTCCCTCCCTCCTTCCTTCTTTGCGTGTCTGCTTTCAAAACTGAATCAAGGCAGCCTGCAATGAATGGTCAGCGGCAGTAAAACTGAAAACCATGTAGTCAAACAGAGAATTCATAAATAAAAGAGGAAAAAGAAGCTCTATTAAAATTGTCATGGCCAGAGCTATCCATGAGCACCCTGAAAGTTCTCACAAAGAAGGAAATAAGATCTCCACAGAGTAAAAATTATCTATACAAGGAACAGATTCGTTTCATTAATACAAAGAAACAGTTTCCTGACCCTTAGCTTTGTGGAACAAAACCTGCTAGAGAGAAATGAAGATTTTAAAAACATGTGGAAGGCTTTATCTTACCCTATTATATTGAAACCTCAGGTATTCCTGATAACTCACTTAAAAATAGAATATGAGAGGATGTAAGTGTGCTATAATGACGACATCTTTATATGACATCCTTGAGTGGGGACCTGATTTCTGACCTTACCCTTTTCACTGGCCCAAAACATTACAGAAAACCCTAGGTCTCCGGTTTGGGACTTTTCCAACCAGAGAATTTGCTTTCTCCACAAAGGCTGCGTAACTTACCAACTCAGGAATACCTTTTTGGCATTAGTGGCATTATTTGGCATTATTCTTTGGCGTAGAATTATTGTTCTCAGTTTTTCACTCCCTTGTAGTATTATCCATCCACATCCTTGCCATGGGCTCAGAATAGACAGAAAATGTTTCCCTAGCTGCTGACCTTTGACTTGGCCACGCAACTTGTTTTAGATAGTGGGATATTAGTACAATTGAAATGTGATTTGAAGTGCACATGCAGGATTGGACTTGTCTTCTTGCATTTTTACCATAGCCATGATAGAAAGTTCCTGAGTTGCCTACTAGTTACACGACAAGAGAATCTGACCTCAATCAGTGGCCCCCAGTTTAAGTTTAGTGGAACCAGATCAGTTTAGCCAAACTCTAACTGGCCCAAAGATGTGTGAGCACACATTAATTCTGTGTTTCCAGCCACTGAGTTGAGGAATGGGGGTGGGGATGGCTGCACAATAGTACTGTGGCAATGACTAACTTCTACAGCCTCCCCGAGGCATTTCAGAGCCTAGTCCTCCATGCATATCATGACTGTTCTGCCTTAGTAATTAATGAGTCAGAATTGTTATTTTTAGCAATCTGAAAACCTGGCCCAGACCTTTGTGGTCTGGCCTACCTCAGTGAATTTTTAGTTGTCTCCCTCCAAACTCATTGATATAATACTCCTGAATGCATTGGCCAATGACTCATCAAATTTCTGCTGATGGCTACAACAGAGAGAAAGATTATTTGAGAAATTGCCCAAACCTCGCCCTAAGGTCTAGAAATATCTGTAGGCTTCTATTGTTCCTGAGTTCACTGACATTCAGCATACCACACACACACACACACAAATGCACACACTTTAGTACAATTTTTCTTGTGTCTTAAATAACACTGCTCTAGGATCTGCTTACCTTTCCCTGGAATGGGGGTGGAGAATGTTGAATGCCTGCCACATGAAAGGTGGGCGAGGCAGGGAGGGAGTAGAATTGATACTGTGGCTCTTAGAGCAGTCACAGAGCCAGTCTCCCGGGAGAGAAGAGTGATGCTTTGCTCTTTTTGTTGCTTCTGGGTGAAAAGGGAAAAGCTGAGGCTCATCCAAATACTTCCCTCTCAAATTCAACTAATGCGAGTTAAATTTGCCTTTCCCCATCCTCATACACCATCAGGAATCATGTCTGATTTTCCCACCACCACCAACCCCTGAAAGTGATGCTTATTTAAACCAAATTCCACATAAAATAAAAATAATCTCAGAATTGGTAGGTGGGAGGACAGATGTTGCTCAACCCTGTAATTTGGCCAACCTTGAAATTTGGCAGTGTCTTTTGATAGATGTGTGCCTGGGTTCTGTCTTCCCCCGGGGACATCCCAGGCAATAGTCTCACACCGGTGCCAAACCCATTACCCAGAGAAGCAATCGGCTTATCTTCCACCTCTGGCAACATTTATTCTTTTTAAAATTTATTTGGATAGGCTTGATTTTGGCTTATTACTAATAATCTTAGTTTGCATTTTGATTAATGTTTAAGCTCCTTCAAATCCTTTTGGAAAAGGCTGAGGGCTAAAACTTAAATAAACAGTGGGATATTCTCAGACTTCAAAGAAGCGTTACCTTAAGGGAACTAGTCAGGCTGTGGAATGCTGAGCCTCTTTCTGCCTAGTCCTAATTAGCTTTGGGATCTGGCAAACCTCTGCAATCCAAATGCATTCAGCAGAGTCTCTGGCATGCTTTCTCAACTACCCTCACGTCTGGGCTCACTACATCGTTGGATCATCATCTAAAGAAAACATTTCCTTCTGTTCTTGTCAAGTTCTGCCTGGGGAATATCAGTCCTTCTCATCCACCTTCCCATCTTTCCTTTGAGTTGTGACAAAAATAAGTGAGGTGGTTTACTCTTTCTTTCCCCAAGTGTAAGACCTTCAGGCTAATGATTTTGACCTTTAAGAGAAGCAATAGAGAAACAACACCATCAAAACATTGAGGAATAAGAGCTCTGACTGCAAGTCTCTCCTCTGAGAGTTACTCGTATAGACCTTGAATAGGAATAGGGAGAAGACTTACCAATTTACAAGAAAAACCAAGTAAGATAACTCTCCATTGCCCCCCATGGGTCAGCACTAGGCCTGCCCTGTGGAAGTAGAACTTTTCACAGATGGAGGAAAACAATCCTGTCAGTGAAGAAAAAAAAAGAGCTGGAGAAGGCTGTTCATTCTTTATCTTCCTCATCACACCTTTGCTTCTGCTCTCCTTGGGATGTCAACCATTCTAAGCCTTTGCTAGCTGTAAAGCGGGTAGATGAGGGGTCAGAAAATCATATCCCATGGGCCAAATGCAGCTCCCACCTTTTTTTTGTAAATGAAGTTTTATTGGAGGAAGCTACACTCATTTGTTAATGCACTGTCTATGTCTGCTTTCATACAGCAATGGCAGAGTTGAGTAGTTGAAACAGACACTGTATAGTCTGCAAAGACTAAAATATTTGCTATCTAATCTTTATAGAAAAATTTTGTTGACAGAGGAAAGGACAAAGATGAAAGGAAGCCCAAGATAAACCTGGTTTCAAAACGCAATATAATTTCAGTTCTGATTCCTCTGGCCAGGATCATTCTTTTCCATATTTGCAGACATGGAGCAGAATTCTCTCAAGAATTACACTCAGAAATCAACATAGCCCCAATTGATAATAGATATTGCCAGCAAGACATGCATTTTCTAAGAAAAGTTCCCCATGGAAATTATTTTCCAACAAGTATAAAGAAGGCCAGGATATAGCATAATTTCCATCATGCCTAAACCCATATTCTCTCTCTCTCTCTCTCTCTCTCTCTCTCTCTCTCTCTCTCTCTTTAACTTCTCTGCAGGTTCCTAGGCTGAAATTAAGTCCTCAGCTACTTACTGAAAAGGACTCCCCAAAGCATCCTTTATGAGATTGCACACTATGATGCAAAGGCTCTTCTAAACCCTCACAGAGAAAACACAACCACAAAAGGCCTTGGCAAGTAGATAAGAATAAAATCAATTCATATCCCTCTGTAAGATATGTGTTCTTTAGAGAGAATTAAAAACCTGTTGGGATGCTTGTCCACACTGCCTGCTTGTAAAGCATATTCAATTATTCATTTTATTCACCTGACTGACCACTTAAAAACTATGTAGTCAGTGCTTCAGCAATAATTTTATTTCTAAGTGTTCCGCCTGGTTATTTTTCTGTGTGTGCACACTATTAATTAATGACTATGGAGAAGTCCATAAATTTCAGCATTCAGTAGCAGTGGTGCTTGAATCTATTACCCATGAAAGCCAGCATCCACAGTCACTGAGTAGGCACAAAGAGATAAGTATTGATTTTATTTTTGAGTTTTAATTTCTTCTTATTGAATCTGAATGAGTGAACTGCATTTAAACAACCCTCACAGTGCAGTGAAGCAGGGTGTGATAACACAGTCATTGCTCCACGGGACGGGCCTAGCCTACCTGCTCACATTCTGAAGGCTTTGTGTGTATCACTGATGGACATGATAAACCATTTGAGGCTCTTAAAAAATGCAGCCAAATCCTCTCTAGGCATTAGTGTCTTATTAAAACGGGACAAGGGAATTATCGACCTCCTGTGTTCAAAACCTAAGGCTCCAATAAAACTACTGATGTGCTTGCATTTGGTTGATTTAGCTTCCCTGAGTGTCATGGAGATGGTATTAATGAGAGAGCACAATATCTCCAACTGGCAACTGGAGACATCAGGACTCTAGTGTGGTCCTGTGCTTCTTTGATGCAACCTACAATTGATATGGACAGGAGAAAGGGAAACACTGGGTAGAAGCTGGTGGTTCCCCAGCAAAGGCCCCACCCTCAAGGCTGGAGACCCATGGCCCTAAATGGGGGCAGGCATTCCTGTGTTTGCACCCAAAAAGTTGCTCGTTGACCTGCCATGGTCACTATCGTGTACTCATATAAACCCCAAACCCCAGGCTCTAGAAGTGACAGGCAGATGAGCAGATGAGGAGACAAGGAGATAAGCCAAGGAATGGTGGAAAGATGCAGCAGAGAAAGAGAGAGGGGGAGGAATGTCCGAATGCAGAGAGCAGTTCAGCAACTGGACAGCCAGGCTCCAGGGGAATGTCATCTTTCCACTCCTTCCCCCCAGGGGCGCCCCATCCATCCCGCTGAGAGCCACCTCCACCACTCAATAACCGCTCCTCCCACCCCCGCCCCACATACATCCTTTAAGTCTATGTGTGATCCAAATCTTGTGGGACGCTGGACAACAGCTCAGGATACAGGAAGCTGTCACACTGGTCCTCTGCCCTTGCAGAAAGGCAGAGGTCCAGTGAGCTGGTTAACACTCAAACTGTCCACAGATGGCAGGGCTAAAAGGCACACTGTAACACATACTCACTTGGGCTCCTGCATGTGTCCATCTGCATGCTCCCCCTCCCATCAGGGGTTTAAGCAGTGGCAGCAACTGAACAGGCGAGCGACACTCCTGTCCCACATCCTGCCAGGGGGATCAGGGAATCTCCCATTTCACAGTGCTTTAGGATAAGGCAGGAATTTGATGTGCCTCTGTGCTCCATCTGTTTCATGAAGATGAGAAAGCCCAGACCACCAACCTGTCTAGACCAAAATCCACATAGAGAAGTTGAAGGAAAATCTCTACTTCTTTTAAGAAAAGCCAATGCTTTTAGCTACTATAAATTCTTTGTGTCAGATACAGAGAAATGTTTTAAAAAGTAGAATGGTTAGAAAGAAAACTCTTATATTATGATGCCTGAGACTTAATAAAATATCTGAAATCATTTTATTGAACAAATATGACTATAGTGCTTATTATACGCTGATGTGTGATGTAGGCAATTAATGAAAATTAATGAGTTTAAACCTCATAGCAATAAGCAGATCAGGTACTACTATCATTACCTGGAGAGTTGTTCTAGACTTGTTTATTAGTTTATTTTCAAAAGAGTTCCCAAAAATCTACCCACATCCACTCATACAAACTTTCTGGGAGTTATTTCCTAGAAATCTGCATTTTTTGAAGCTCCCCAAGAGATTCTGATGCAGCCAGATGGGTGTTGAGAAATCACTGAAGTTTGACACCTTTAGAGAATTGCTGCATAGCTTGTTGCTGCTTTCAAATGAATCTAACTTCTACAGTTTTTTCCCCCAATTATGACCTCAGTTCCACATCTGTAAAATGAGTGTCTTCTAACCATATGGAACCTCAAATGTTCAATCTCTAAGGAAAGGGACTGGTGTCAACTTGGGAACACATTTCCTGGGAAGAGCAGCAGGACTGGAGCTTGCCCTGAGTGTGGGTTTTGAGGAATGAGATAGTCGTGAAAGGAAGAGACATAAAAAAGGCTTTTTAAAAAATCATCTTTTATTTGTTTTTTAGACAAGGCGTCCCTCTGTTGCCCAGGCTGGAGTGCAGTGGCGTGATCCCAGCTCACTGCAACCTCCACCTGCTCGGCTTAAGTGATCCTTTACCTCAGCTTCCCAAGTAGCTGGGACTACAGGTGCGTGCCACCATGCCTGGGTAACTTTTTAAAATTTTTGTAGAGACGAGGTCTCACCATGTTGCCCAGGCTGGTCTCAAACTCCTGAACTCAAGTGATCCTCTTGCCTCGGCCTCTGAAAGCACTAGGATATAGGAGTAAACCACCATGCCCGGCCAAGAGAAGACATTTTTAATAACTCATTTTACTGCTCCAAAATTGGAACTTTTAAAGATGAATTAATATATACCTCTACACACTTACACTCACAGATACGTGAGGACTCCATTCTGTCAGCTAGCTTATTTGGCTTCTTTGTTCACTCGGGGAACCAAAATGTTGGCAGAAAGTACCATTTGGGATCTATCCTACCCTTATGTGTACCCACAAAAATAAAGAGCTCTTTGAGATAAAATTGTTTAAAATCAACGGAATGTGTGCTGTAGCAGGGTTAAATTTTTTACAAATAAAATTACTTGTGGTATACCCGTAGCCGTGACAGCTATACGGCAGCATTTTGCAGCAGAAATCATGAAGACTTTAGAGTCCAATACTTAGAAAAACTACTTTACATCTCCAAGCCTCAGTTTTTCTCATCTGCAAAATAAAAATAATACCTCAGGAAGATTGTAAACTGCCTTAAAAACAGATAGGGGTTCAGATGTATTATTCTGTATTTGATTTCAGAAGTCAAATTCATTACCTTTTCTGGGATGACCATGGATTTTCATATTCTTCACTATTTGGTAGTCACTTATGCTTGCCACTCCTGTTTGGACTGAAATGGCCCTTCATATGAAGATGTGTCCAGTTATTCATTTGAAAGGTATGTTTTATCTCAGACAATTGTCCAAATTTGCCACTTAATATTTGTTTGCAATATCTTTTATGTACTGAAACTAATTATATCAACACATAGCCCATGTGTGATTTCATCCATTACTTGGGATTCTTCTGATTCCTAATCAGAATAAGTGTTTATCTGTGTTTTTCAAATATGAAAGTGTGGTGCTTTCATATTTGGTTAAGACACTGATCCATTTAATAGGTATCATGACCATCTTTAACTGGGAGCCTTTGATATTGTTCAGCTGCCCAGAGTTGGATCTGAGTGTATGTATCTTCCAATTTACTCTCTGAATTTTCATTGCTCATAAAGATGTATAAACACTTAGCTTCTTTGTGTGCCCATGAAATAGCTATGGGCTGGGAAGGTACTAGAAGGAGTCATTGGTAAAGGCATGACTGGAAGTAGTGTTTCAAAAGGCAGAGGCAGTGTGAAGAGAAAGTGAGAAATGAGGGAGTATTATTCTCCAAGACCTTATCCTTTGCTATATCTGACTATTTGTATACCCCCAAATTTATATGTTGAAACCTATTTTAGTCTGTTCGCATGCTGCTAATAAAGACATACTTGAGACTGGGTCATTTATAAAGGAAAGAGATTTATTGGACTCACAGTTCCACATGGCTGGAGAGGCCTCACAATCATGGCAACATGGCGGCAGGCAAGAGAGTTTGTGCAGGGGAACTGACCTTCATAAAACCATCAGATTTCCTGAAGCTTATTCACTATTAGGAGAACAGCACGAGAAAAACCTGTCCCTGTGATTCAATTACCTCCCACCGGGTCTCTCCCACGACACATGGGGATTATTACAATTCAAGGTGAGATTTGGGTGGGGACACAGAGCCAAATCATATCAAAACCTAATCACCAATGTATTTGTATTAAGAGGTAATAAAGACATATTCGAGACTGAGTAATTTATAAAGGAAAGAGGTTTATTGGACTCACAGTTCCACATGGCTGGAGAGGCCTCACAATCATGGCAACATGGCGGCAGGCAAGAGAGTTCGTGCAGGGAAACTGACCTTCATAAAACCATCAGATCTCCTGAGGCTTATTCACTATCAGGAGACCAGTACCTTTGGGAATTAATTTGGTCACGAGGGCAGAGCCCTCATGAATGGGATGACTGCCCTTATAAAAGAAGTTCCAGAGAGATGCCTTGCCTTGTTCCACCATGTGAGAACATGCAACAAAGGTGTCAACTTGAACTGAAAAGTGGGTCTCCACCAGACATTGACACTGCTGATACCTTGACTTGGACTTCCCTGCTCCAGGGAAATGTAATACATTTCTCCTGTTTACAAGCTACGCAGTTTATGTTATTTTGCCAGAGCCGCCTTCATGGATGAAGACACTCTTAATATGATAAAAAGAAGAGCCTCAAAGTCAAGTAAAAGGGAAACACAGAAGGGAGGTCTCAGAAAGGTGGCAGAAGTTGAGCTAGACCTGGCTGATAAGTAGGGCCTACGTAAATGTCAAAGATGGCCGGTGCTCTGGAATTTGAACAGAGTAGACCAGATTAAAGAAATCCACATAAGATGCTATATTTAAAAATGGAAGTAGGCATATGCTTTGACCAGATGTTAAGCTGGGGCTTTCAAAGATAAAATCAAGTTTATCACTGAAAACACTAATATAATTTTCATTCTGCTGATTAAATTGGACTTGAAATCAATAATTTGCATTTTAAAACAATATTTCTATTAGACATTCATGTTGTATTTTTATTAGCCTGTACCACATTTTAGTAGGTATTTCCAGTTGTTTTTAAAACAATTAGGACTGGTGCTGTGAACACTACTAGTATATTTGAAATAATAATGGGTAAACTTTCAAATGCTTTTTTCCTTTGAAAATACATCAAAGTTATATTCTAGGTTTATAGTAGCTAGATTTCAGTAAAACTAAAATACATTGTTACAACGCAGATGAAAGTACATGTATTTCTATACCTATTTTATATTGATAACTGTTTCCTTGGCACTATGGGAGAATACAAAAGTAGTAACATAGACTGATGGATACCACAAGCACATGGTCTAATAGAAAGCAGGGGTGGAAAAGTCTGGTGAACTAGGCTAAGCAAGGATGAACACAATAAAGAGGATAATAATACATCACCCATGTAGTACAGACTGCAAGTTGCATGGACATGGACATTTGGAACTGAGGACAAAAGTACAACATATTAAGACAAACTTAACATGGGAAAATCACTAAATTGGTATTAGGTTCAAATATGGCAATACCCACCACAGCACTTTATACACAGTGAGGTAAGATTCAAATCTGACACAAAAACAGCTTCTTGTCCGCTAGGACACAAGGAATTAGAATGCCTTCAATAGAGCCCTATCTTTGCTCCTTCTTTACCCATTCAGTGCCTGTTGTTATATGTAATTTATTTTTTTCTAAGGACCCATTCTATCTTCCACAAAATTGGCACATTTCTATTACTAATTAAAACTCACTGAAAAATCAATGTATTTCAAATTTTATGTTAGTTGACAAAAAGCTCATAGATATGAATGTTATCATTGACCCCATGCAGACGCTGGGAGGATGAATGTGAGAAATGTGATGAAATACTCAAGTTCTTCATAAACTGGAAAATGCTTTCTTTTTCGTAAACTGGAAATTATCTCCTTTTTTTCTCACTTCCTTTTAAAAAATTTATTTCACCAAAATACTGCCTAGAAAAAAAATATTGCTTTTGAGTTTTCTAATGGCCTTTATTATTAAGGGGCTGCTAAAAAGCTAGGAAATGAGAAGATGTAATAATTATGCAATCATAAGCTTTATAGTGATTGTTATTTGAAGAAGTCTGAAGATCACTCTCTTATTCCCTTATTGAGAGTCTGTCTCAAATCAAACCTGCAGCAAAAGCGAGAATTAAGGGAAGAAAATAATTTAGGCTCAGAATAGGCATGCTTGCATGCACACATCTCTCTCGGAACCAACGAGCCTGAGTGCATTTCCATTTAAGAATTGGAGGATGCATTTGATTTCAGTTCACTCTTCCCTGCCACTCTAAATGAGAAATTGAAATGAACGCCTATGCAATTTTTACAATTTTGGAAATAGTTGCATTTGGGCAGCAAGTTTCTTGTCATTTCCTTATTAATGCCAATTTCTGAGGTAAACCATCCCATAATATTTTTAACAGGTCAATGGCTAGAGTAATAGAGAAATTTCAATATATCAGTTTTGATTTCATATTTGAAGTGGGGGAGCTGAATGTCTTTCCAGCAATTTAAATTTTCTAACAAAACCTACTGATACGTAAAATTCCCATTTGACAGTTCTCTTTTTTCCAGGAAAAAATGTATTTTAATATTTTAGTTCCATTTATTTATAATTATAATTTCATGTCCCAAGGAATTATGTTCAATGTTCCTTTAAAGTTTTTCTCTGTGTCTTTTGTAACTATTTTTCAGGTACAGCTAATGTTGTATGGTGCAGATGCTAAGACAGCCACTTAATCACAGAGATTCATGGAGAAAAAGTAGAGGACAAATGTATAGATTTTGATTTTTTCATATACTCTTCTGAGTAAAGTGAGAAAAATCTTGGTAGAGGAAATGTTAACCATTTGGGACACGTCCTTACATTAATACAAATTAGTAGTTGCTGACTTGGTTTTCCTTGCCTGAAAGAAAATAAAAATGAGTCCAACACCATGAAACCCCAGAAATGAAACTGAGTAAACTGAAAAGAGATTTCATAGTGATAAAATGCAAATTATGCTTTGGTCTCCAGTTCTCTTTAAAAAACATTTTTGGAAGCATAGGAAGGAGCAAATAGCAGGAAGAAGATGAAAGGTCCTTGGAAGTACTCATCACACAAAAGAAAGTACAATTTTCACATACACTTTTGAACCTGCAAGATTAAGCCATTCTGTATAGAAGAATGTTTCAAAGTCCAGGCTCAGGAACAAAGGAAACATGAAGTCAGATTTCATCTTTTCTGCTTACAAGTAACTTGGGCAAGTTCCTTCATCCCACCAGCGACAGGTTAGTAAATTGTAGATGAGGATAATAATAGGAATAGTAATAATTCGATCACGTGTGAGGTTTTTAAGGACTATGGTAAAAGAAAACATATGACATGCCCATCACAGATCCTGACTCTAGTAAGTGTTTAAAAGTTGTTGATCGGTTGCATTGTACCCATTCCCCTTTCTGGTAACACAACCCCTCTTCCTTTGGGGGCACCCTGCCTCATCAGTAACCCTGTGGGTCAACTAGAAATGACTTCACTCCTCTGGCTCCAAGTGTGAGGGTTTGAACAAAGGTTAGCCAGTCAGCCTATTTCCCAGGTTGATTGTTCGAATGATCAGTGAAGAGGCTCTCTTTCTCATCTGGGTCCTGAGTGCCAAAGGTCAACAAACCTCAAGTTTCCAGAGGCTACTTTCCCACATTATGGAGAGGGCCTTCCAACCCACCCATGGAAGAATGAAGCAGAGAATAGAGACTGCTCTGAGAAAACCAGTAAGCCAGTTTTAATGGAATCCCGTTTCATACCTTGAACTTCCTAGGTACTTGAGATGGTAAATTCTCTGTTGTTTAAGCTAACTTAAATTAGGTCCTTGTCATTAGCAGTCCATACTCATTCCTTACCAGTTTTTACAGTTAGCGTAATGCAAGAAATTCATGGCAGTAGGGATTTTAGAATGCCAAAAATGAGTCAAATCCCTAAGCTACTATTAATATACGGTAGCAAGGCTGGGTGTGGTGGCTCACACCTGTAATCCCAGCACTTTGAGAGACCTAGGCAGGTGGATCACCTGAGGTTAGGAGTTTGAGACCCGACTGGCCAACATGGTGAAACCCTGACTCTACCAAAAATACAAAAAATTAACCAGGCATGGTGGCACACACATGTAATCCCAGCTACTTGGGAGGCTAAGGCAAGAGAATTGCTTGAACCTGGGAGGCAGAGGTTGCAGTGAGCCGACATCATGCCATTGCACTCCAGCATGACTCTGTCTCAAAAAAAAAAAAAAACAAAAACAAAAAAAAAACACATATATATATATATATGGTAGCAGACTGGAAGAGGCTTGGTTGGAAGGTTGCTCATATCTGCCATATACTTCATATCTTGAATTAAAATGGTTTTCTTCATTCAAGCTAATTTTTAAGTGCTGAAATTAGCTTAAAAAGAAAACCTTTCAAATAGAAAGATTGTCACACTTACAGTAGCTCTAGACTGCCTTTATTATCATAGGCTTGGGTACTCCAGGGGTAATTTTCACTAATCCCTCACATTAATTCTTGACTTGCCCTTCAGGCACAACAATAACACATGTATTTTGTTTATGATACTTTCTATGTTTTCCTTCTTTGAAAAAAAAATACATATTTTTAAGGAATTTTCTATTGCTTCTAAAGGCTCTCACATCAAAGGAGTCTCCATGTGTCTGACAAACTTAAGGAATTGTATTCATCCATTTGACTGCTATTACAAAATACCATAAACTGGGCAAATTACAAACCACAGAAATGTATTTCTCACAGTTCTAGAGGCTGAGAAGTCTAAGATCAAGGCACCAGTAGATTTGGTGTTTGGCAAGGACCTGTTTCCTGGTTTATACAGGGAGCCTTCTTACCATGTCCTCACATAGTACAAGGGGCAACGGAGCTCCATTAGGCCTCTTTTAATAGGTTGGTACAAAAGTAATTGTAGTTTTTGTCATTTAAAAGTAATGGGCAAAAACCACGATTACTTTTGCACTATCCTGACATAAAGGCACTCATCCCACTTGTAAGAGTAGAGCCCTCATGACCTAAAACCTGTCAAAGGCCCTACCTCCAAATACTATAACATGGGTTAGTAGGTTTCAACATATAAGTTTGAGGGGGAAACAGACATTTAGACTATAGTATTCTATCCCTGTAAAATCAAATATATGTTGTGATTCCAAAATACAGTGATAGGGCAGATATAGGATAGATATTCCCATTCCAAGAGGGAATAGAAGAAAGCAATAATAAACCCAAAACCTAATACTGCAAAGGATATTAAATTTTGAGCATAATCTTTGTCTCAATGTCCTGCCTTCCAGACACACTGGGGCGGGTTGGGTCCAAATCTCCCTTATGTGTTTGTTGGGCATAGCTCACACCACATGTCTCATAGGATGGACTCAGATGCCTGTGGTTCTCCTAGGTTGGAAGTGCAAGCTGATATTTTTATCATTCTGGGGTCTTGGGGAAGCCCCACCCCAACAACTCCATTAGGCATTGCCCTAATTGGGACTCTTTGCAGTGGTTCCACTGTTATAGCAGCCCTTTGCCTGGGTTCTGTGTCCAAGGCTCAGGGGTTCCATCCTTCAAATTCCAGGTGGAGGTGGCCACACCCCGTGGCTCAGGCACTTTGTGTGGTGATAGCAGAGATGGCACCATGGGGTTTACAGTTTGTGCCCTCTGGTGTGGTGATCACCCCAGCCCAAACTGCATCTGGTCCCACTGGAGCCACATCTGAGGTGGCCAGTGAGTACTATTCCAGAATTTGGAGAGTGCAGCTTTGAAATCTGTGCATCCTCCAGGCTCTTGTAGTCTGGCCCACACTAAGAGGGGCAGTCCCAGTTATCTCTGAAATTTATTTGGAAATATTATTTCATTGTCTTGGAGAAAAAGTCCTGGTTTCTGTTTAGATGTCAGATCAAGCTAATCTCTATCAAAAGGTCCCTTGGGAACAACCTTGTTCTCTCCCAAACAAGCTTTCTCTCTTCTGTCAATATGGACAACTGAGAATTTTCCCATTTTTTAAAAGTTCTATTCTTTTGATTAAAAATCCCAACTTTAAATTGTCTCTCTTCTTGCACTTTACTGTAAGTACTCAAGAAAAGCCAAGCCGCACTTTTAACATTTTGCTTAGAAAATTTTTCAGACAAATATCCTAATTTATTGTTCTAAATTCTACCTTCCACAAAACACTATGACGCAACCATAATTCAAGCAATTTCTTTGCTACTTTGTAATAAGGGTGACGTTTCTCCCATTGTCCAATAACATACTCCTCCTTTCCATCTGACACCTCAGCAGACTAGCCCCCTGCCATCCACATTTCTATCAATGTTCTGTTCATAACCACTTAGGTATTCTCTAAGAATATTGAGGCTTTTCTCCTGAGCCCTTACCAGAATCACCCTTAACAGCCTGTTCATGACAATGGAGGCTTTTGCTAGTATTTGTCTCAAAACTCTTCCAGCCTCTACCTATTGCCCAGTTTCGGAGACACTTTTACATTTTTAGGTATGTGTCACAGCAGAACCCCCACTCCTTGGTACTAATTTTCTATCTTAGTCCATTTAAGTTGTGATAACGAAATACGAATACAGAAGAAATAAGTGGCTGGGCACGGTGGCTCATACCTGTAATCCCAGCATTTTGGAAGGCCGAGGAGGGTGGGTCACTTGAGGTCAGGAGTTCAACATCAGCCTGGCCAACATGGTGAAGTCTTGTCTCTCTAAAAATAAAAAATGATAATTTAAAAAAAGCCAAGTGGTGTGGCATGTGCCTCTAATTCCAGCTACTCAGGAGGCTGAGGCAGGAGAATCACTTGAATTTGGGAGGCGGAGGTTGCAGTGAGCCAAGATCCCAAGATCTTCTGCACTCCAGCCTGGGTAACAGAGTGAGACTTCTTCAAGAAATAAACATTAAGAAAACAAATAAGCTATAAACAACAATTTTTTTCCTCACAATGCTGGAAGCTGGAGAGTCCATCAAGGCATTGGCAGATTGTCTGGTAAGGACTCACTTCCTGGCTCATAGAATGATGCCTTCTCACTGTGTCCTCACAAGGTAGAAGGGGGCAAGTGAGCTCTCTGGGGTCTCTTAGAAGAATACAAATCCCACTCACCTACCAACATCATCACCTTGGAGATTAGGTTTCAATATATGCATTTTAAGAGGATAGAAACATTTCCACCATAGCAGGAACCAATTTAATATTTTTTTGTGGAATAAAAAATTATCCGTTCCCACTTATTTCTTTGAAACATTTCGTATGTTCCTAGTTTATGTCACAAGTTATTAAGTGTTATTTAATCATAAAAGGGGGCTTTGTTCACTTTCTTAAATTACATAATTATATTTATCATGATAGCCTTTAAAATGGATTAAAAGTTGTAAGTCCATGAAAATCTGCCCTTTTAAGAACAATGTTTTATTTCCATAATGTAATGCTTAAATTTTTCAAATAAGATAACAAAGGAGCGAAATGTGACTTGAAACAGGGCTGAGCTGATTTTTATGATGTTAAAAATGAATGAAGAATAGCCTAGTTATTGGAATATAAAATAAATAACATATGTACAGCACATTGAAATTTGTGAAATTACATACTCTCTAGCACCAAGTGTTAGATTACTGTCTCAGTCTAATTTTCATAATCAGTATTTTCAAAATGCAAGATTAAAATGGAATTTTTTATGTGTTTTCGTTTTTTTTCTTTTGCAGTAGTGCTGGTGGCAGAATTATGGCTCAATTTTGTTTCCACTCTGCCTTTTCAATGGTCATAAATTTTATAACTATAACAACAAAAAAAAAACAAAACCCTAAAGTATCAACACCTGCAAAAGTCACCATCAATTCAAGAGCTGATGAGCTCAGCTTTGGGGATTTCATAGAATAACCCTTTATCCAAAATGTTCCAAGTAAGAACATTACTTGTAATGCCACTGCTGACCTGACAGGAGGCGGAGCTGAGGTAGTAATGTTTACCCACCCATCACAAGTTACTTACTCATTTTTATACACACCTTTTAAAGGCAGAACTTCTGAGATTAAATAAGGATTACAACTCATTGTATATTGTCAGTTTTTAAACTAGGGTTGAGGGAATGTTTGAGGTACAAAGATTTCCCTCTCCTAGTATAACTGAGACATGGCACTAAGGATGGACCTGTGGATTGCACAGTGGTTGAAAGACATCGTTTCTAATTACTATTTCCCAGGTACTCTGATTTTCATCAATAGTGGGACTCAAGTGCATGAGCTGTGGAGGAAAGATTCCATGGACGGGAAGTAGGAGTGGGTAATGGTTTCGGGATGAAACCGTTCCACCTCAGATGATCAGGGCATCTGATGATTAGGGCATTAGAGTCTCATTAGAAGCACATAACCTAGATCCCTGGCATGCATAGTTCACAATAGGGTTTGTGCTCCTATGAGAATGTAATGTCACTACTGACCTGACAGGAGGCAGAGTTTAGGAGGTGATGCTTGCCCACCCACCACTCACCTGCTGCTGTGTGGCCCACATCCTAACAGGCCATGGGCTGGTACTGGTCCACTGCCAGGGGTTGGGGATCCCTGAAGTAGTTCTTAGAAGATTAAATAAGGAAATATGTAAAATGAATATCAAACATAATTTACGATGACTGCTGTTAACCTTATCCTCTTCATGTGGCCTAGGGGTAAAATATGCTTAAACAACCAGTCTAATTTTTAGATATCTGCTTTTGTATTTTTCTTATTCTGGCAGTAATGATGAAAGTCCTGCCCACCTTCCGTATCTATCTACGTCTTGTGTGTCTCAAAAGTAAGTAAGCAAACACCTTCAGAATGTCTAGGCAAATTCTACCTCCGTCTCCATTTCCTTTTTTCACATTGGGAAAAGGGGTTTCAAAGTGCTCTTTCTACAACATCCAGAAGACAAAAAAAAAAATTGTATTTCAGACTTCCAAGATGATATTAACTCCAAATACCCTTCACCAAAACGTTCTAAGCAAAAACGAACTGTCAGAATAAGACCTTAAGATGCTTTCTGGCGTCATTATATTGTAAAGTTTATATTATTAATAATATTATATTTTAATGCTCTTAATTAATTTGTATTATTATTTATAGATCTGGGAAAAATACAATTAACAGTTTTAGGTTAAGCTTATTCTTCCTTTCTAGGGAAATTCCTCTTCCTTCATTTTTGGAGTGAAACCACTGAAATTTGAAGTTGTTTATTGCAGTAGATAGTGTTCCCTATGCCAACCTCTACAGCTTCAGGGTAAAGAATTCATACAAATCATATTCAAAAACTGGTCCAAATGACTCCAACAAAATATTTTGTCCACTAGCTAACTCAACAGTGGCCTTAAAAAAAAAAAAAAAAAAAAAAACAGTGGCCTTATTAGCACTTGAATAGTGATTGATTGGTTCTGAATATGCAAGACTCCTTGAGACTATTTTATGCTGGTACATAAATAATAGGATGGGCTATATAAAAGTTAAGGGAACAGTTGCCAGAACAGACAAACCTACAATCCCAGTTTGTTAACCCAGTAGTTTATTTCTGCTGTGATCGGCAAATTGGAGTTGAGGAGTTGTTCAAGGATCCAGGCTGAAGGACATTCTGTCATTTAAACACATGACTTCCTAGCTCATCCTGGTGTCTGTATTTCATCAACTGATGTTATTCTTCTCAGCCCAGAAATGACAAACATCACTTTCACCCACATTCCACTGGCATGGACCAGCCATATGGCCCCACCTTGATTGAGCAGAGCTTGGGAAATACAGTGTCTGTTTAGGCAACAACTGTACCCTGTAAAGGAGCATAAACTTACTGAATAATAATTAGCTTTTTTTCTGCCACAAGCAAGTCATGAGTTTGGAACGTGAAGGAGAAAATAAGTTTCAAGTGAGCATGCAGCTGGGCTGGTTTTATTTACTGCCAGTCAAAGACAAGAAGTAGAAGGTGGTCAGATTCTACTGTGTGGACTCACAGTAGTCCACCAGGCAGAAGTAAATGTTTCCATTTCTGCCAAGGGTGGGTGGCATCATCTGTTCTCTCGCTGACTGTAAGGGGGAACTGGTTCACAGGTGGTCAGTTAACCACTGGGTTTATTCCAGACTGTCTAGTGGGCTTCATGAAATCCACACTAACACTGTAGGAACAAAGATTGGGATACGTTTTCCTACCAGAGGTTATAGAACAACGAATAGGCCATGAACAGAAACTCCAAGATGGCTGCAAACTAAAACTATTCCTTCCGGAAACTATTTTCTAGGATATATAAAAGAAAGTGGTGACATTCCACATTTGTTATAGCCAACTCACAGTCATATGAGACTGCTTACAATTATTACCTTCGTTGTTTTCTTTTCTAGAAAGTATTAGAGCTGGTCATTAAGGCTCACTATGCTTTGTTTATTTTCCTAGAAGGCACCATATTATTTTATTCTCTTTTAAATTATTAACCATTCTCTCTGATAGAGCAACTTAAAATATAACTTGCTGGTGAGAAAAATATTTGAAATCAGCTAAGTTCATGCATGCATGCATTCATTAATCCATCACATGTTTAATAAGCACTACTATATGCCAGATACTGCAATACTATTGTGAAAATAAATATGATGATAAAAATAAAACAGTATTTACAGAATCAGTAATATCCAGTGTTTATGAGGGACCAACTCTGTGCTAGACAGTGTGCTAATTGTGT
Organism: Theropithecus gelada; assembly: GCF_003255815.1. NCBI lineage: Eukaryota > Metazoa > Chordata > Mammalia > Primates > Cercopithecidae > Theropithecus > Theropithecus gelada. The sequence continues at coordinate 88,762,383 of NC_037675.1, forward strand.
TATAAGCATCACACATTTGATCCTACAACTATCGTGAATCTGCGTAACTAAGAAATCCAGGTTTTAATGAAGCTAAGACACAGATAATCAGAAGAGCAGAACTTGAAGTCACATCTGCATTACTCTGAACCTCATGGTCTTGACCAATAACCAATGAACCCCAATGACCAAAGAAAGCTTTTATCCAACACTAGCATACTACAAGGAAAGGTGGATACATAAAGAGATAATCAAAATAAATGTTAAAAGCGCTCAATTATTAGTTCCATATGTTTAACCACAGATGATTATATTGTGAATGTGATTCAAAACATAATTGGGCTAATTGCCTTGTGTTGTTTGTGCATATGCCCAAATGTGCCCACATTTCCTTTATAACATCTTGTTCACTGATTTGCATATAGTAAGCACTTCAAATAAGTGAATGAAAAAAAGAACTGTTGAGAAAACAAAAGTGAACTAATTCTAATTGAGGAAAATCAGAAAGTGTTTCACAGAGGGAATATTTGGAGGGTTTGAGAGACAAACTACGTTTGTGTTGTTGCAGGGGGTAAGTCACATTTCAAGCAGATCAACAGTTCACCTAAAGCGTAACATAATGACATTACACTGCAGGCTTAGGTAACTGACAAGTAGTCCCATACGGCTGGCTGTTAACAGGAGTATTGGGATATGATGCAAGACTCATGTTAAATACCGATGAGAATACAGTGGTAGAAGGGAAGAAATTAATGGTATAGAAGAAAGGCAGGAGAATTGTTGTTCTTGAGGAGGCTGGAAGGGATGAGATTTAGAACACACATATAAATTGGTCTCAGATAAGATCACTACCAGTTCACTCTAATTGCAACAGGAAAGACAAAGTGTGTGAGTGGAGTCTTGAAGGCAGATAAAGGTGGTGATGTAGGCTTGCATACATTGCTTTCATTGCTTCCTTTTTTTTTAGTTAAGTGGAAGGATGGCCAGAGGAAGTCAGAAGTTGTTATTGATTACTCCTTTTACATTTTTCCAGTCCTTTCACAGGTTTTCAGTTTATTCATTTCTAAGTTTCATTGTCCATTCACTGGGAGCTAGTTTTGCAGGCTGATTTCAGCAACTGATTCATCATCAGGTCTGTTTGGGAAGATTTGCTTGGCCATTCTGGAGAGGCTAGGCTATGCAGTGGAATCAAAATCTCAGAGGCTTAAACCAACACAGTTTATTTCTCATTCTTGTCACACAACCATCGTGTGTTATCAAGGGACCTCTGCTCCTTGTGGTCAGTGAGGTGCCCAGACAGAAGCACTAACATTTCCCATGCTTCCATATTTGAAGACTAGTAAAAAACAACACGTCTTGTCATCAAGCAGGGACTCTGAAAACTTCTGCCTAGAAGTGATAACGTATCACTTCTGTTTATATTTTGTTAGCCATAGTTAAGTCAGTCATTGCCCTGCCTGATTTCAACAGGTTGGGCAAGTATAATTTTCTCACCAGATGAGAAAGCCAAATATTTGACAAATAGTAACATAGTTGTCACAATCGGTATTGTAATGGTTAATTTTAGGTGTCAACTTGACTGGGTTGAGGGATATCTATATGGCCAGTAAAATATTATTTCTGGGCATGTCTGTCAGGATGTTTCCAGGAGGGATGGCATTTGAATGAGTGTGCTAAGTAAGGAAGAACCACCCTTAGGGAAGGTGGGCAGGTGCCGTCCAGTTGGTTGAGAGCCTGGATGAAACAAAAAAGTAGGAAGAAAGATGAATTCATCTCTCTTCTGGAGCTGGGATACACATCTTGCCCTGTCCTTGAACATCAGAACTCCTGGTTCTTTAGCCTTTAGACTCCAGAACTTATACCATTGGCACTCTTCATTTCTCAGGCCTTCTTTCTCAGACTGAGACTTATACAATTGGCTTCCAAGTTCTCAGGCCTTTAGACTTGAACTGAGCTATGCCATCGGCTTCCCTGGTTCTTGAGCTTGTAGACGGCATATCATGGGACTTCTCAGCCTCCATAATCACAGGAGCCAAGTCCCATTATAAATCCCCTCTCTATCTATCTATCTATCTATCTATCTATCTATCTATCTATCTATCTATCTATCTATCTATCTATCTACCTACCTACCTATCTATCTATCATCTATATATCTCCATTCATCTATCTTATTGTTTGTTTCTCTTGAGATCCCTGAGTAATACAGGTATCCTCCAGCAATTAAAGTGAGGTAGAAACCGTATGTCTCCTTCTCCAGAACCTCGCTACCAGGTGGCTTAATACAACAAAAGCAAGTTCTCAACCAAATCCTGCCATTTATTAGCAAGCAGGCCCACAAACTGTCAAAGGACTTTTCCTTATAAATTTGGGAAATTCCCATTATCTGGCTTCAGATACTCTGACAAGCAAGTGCCTGTAATAAAAATCTCACTCCAGTACAGGTGCTACAATGTTACAATGTGTCCACTTGAGAAACAGTCAACTCTATTGCTAGAGCAGGCTATTAAGGGAGGCTACTGGAACCATGAAGATCTATACCACAAGTACTGCTCTGAAGGTATTTGGCAGCTGTTCTACTTGAATACTTCAACTTCATTTTCATGCAAGGATGGTGAAACACATATCATCTTAGTCAAAGACATGTCTTTCCCCTCCCTTATGTTTCTCCAGAAAAAATTATTTTTTAAGAGCCCATTGGCTAAAAGTAAACTTTCTTCTACAGATTTCTATAAAGATATTTGTGGTCACACTTAGAATGAGATTCATGATTAGAGTAATTAAAATGCTAAATTCACTTTGGGAGGCCGAGGCCAGGTCAGGAGACTAAGACCATCCTGGCTAACACGGTGAAACCCTGTCTCTACTAAAAATACAAAAAAATTAGCCAGGCATGGTGGCGGGCACCTGTAGTCCCAGCTACTCTGGAGGCTGAGGCAGGAGAATGGCATGAACCCGGAAGACGGAGCTTGCAGTGAGCAGAGATCGCACCACTGTATCCCAGCCTGGGGGACAGAGTGAGACTCTGTCTCAAAAAAAAAAAAAAAAAAAAAAAAAAAAAAAAAATTGCTAACTTTACCACCTCCAAGAAGTGCAGTTCACTGAAACACCCCTACATTATCTGACTATATTGAAGTATAAAATACTATATTTAATAGAAAATATAATATTTCACCTTTAAATATTTATATATACATAAGAAAACATCTTCTTTTAGAGCCAAAATAACAGTATCCTAACATAATTAATAATTCCTTAATATACTTAAATACCCAATCCATATTTAATTTTTCCAACTGTCCTAAGAATGTCTTTTGTCTCTATTCTGTGCAAACCAAGATACAAAGCAAATCTCTAGATTGCATCTCTTGTTTATTCCAAGTGGCGATGACACTCTGCCTTGAAAATAATGCATGTTGATTGTTGTATAGAACATTTACAATGTTCCACCTTCCAAATTTCCCTGTGGTGTTATTTGGCTCGTATATTTTATCTATTGCTGTGCAACCCAAAACTTGCTATCTTAAAACAACAAACATTTATCATCTCACAATGCCTTTGCTACTGGAATCTAGACACAGCTTAGCTGGGAAAGGTCCTCTTCCAAGTTCATGGTCAGAAGGATTTATTCCTTATGGGTTGTTGGTCTGAGGGGTTGAGGTCATTGATGACTGCGGGTGGGAGATCTCTTTTAGTTGCTTGTCACATAGACTGTTTCATAGGTCAGCTCCCAGTATGGCAGGTGGCTTTCATCAGAGTGTGAAAGAGACAGAGCATGCAACAGACAACAAGCAAAATGGAAGCTAGAGTCTTTTTGTAATGTAGTTTTAGAAGTGAACCGGGCGCGGTGCCTCATGCCTGTAATCCCAGCACTCTGGGAGGCCGAGGTGGGTGGATCGCCTGAGGTCAGGAGTTTGAGACCAGCCTAGCCAACATGGTGAAAATCCATCTCTACAAAAAATACAAAACTTAGCCGGGTGTGGTGGCACACATTTGTAATCCCAGCTACTCGGGAGGCTGAGGTAAGAGAATTACTTGCACCTGGGAGGCGGAGGTTGCAGTGAGCCGAGATTGCACCACTGCACTCTGGCCTGGGTGACAGAGCAAGACTCTGTCTCAAAAAAACAAACAAAAAAAAAGAGTGACAGCCCATCACCTAGTTGAATTCTATTAATTAGAAGCAAGTCATTAATCTGGGCTCACACTTAATGGGAGGAAATAAAACAAGATTATGAATATAGGGAACTTGCTTCTACATCCGATGTAATTTCTTCAAAATGAAAGTTAAATATAGAAATGTACTTAAATTGATGGTAAATATCTTTAATAGAGGGACATGAGAGGCAACATTTTGTACATTGCATTGTATAACACCAAAAATACAAAATCATCCCATTATTACCAAACCTAAAATTGATCCCTGAATAAAGGTAATGGCCACTCAATTCCTCTGTGGTAAAATTATGCTTCTCCCCATTCAACCAGAATGTGATTGGTGGGTATTATTTTGGTATCACATAACTGTTCACTCACAAAATGTTTTAACATTATATGTCAGTGATTGTAAAGTATGTTTTTGTTTTCCAATTCTATTATTCATTCTATAGTACTATCTAGACTTCTGTAAGGCAGACATTTCTCTCTTGACAGAATTATCTTGAAAAACAGCATCTATTGGAGAGGCAGGAAGACTGTTCAATTCATTTCCATTAATTACCTCTAAACTTAGTTTTCAGTACTCATAGGTTATTGAAGTCTAACTCCACACCTCCAATCAACTCTGTCCCATTTAAAATTCTCACTGGGTCTCTTTGTAATAACTCTCTGGGAAAAATAATTATGTTTTATCACATCCCTTATTTATCTCATGTTGTTATTGAAATTTCCCTGCATATCTGTATTCCCAGTAACTTTTCTTTTGAAATCCTATAAACCCCAATGCAAGAATGTACTCAGCACATTTAATGCTACCCTTCTGCCAGGGGATTTCCAAACTCTGTCTTAAACATTTCAATTACATCCTTTATTGGATACTGGACTGATTCCCACAAGCTTATAATAGTCTCATCCTAATGTTCAGTTCCAACTTGCTCTATCACCCCTGGTACCATCCCTGTACATCTGGACTGGCCAGCTCATGCTCTTCTCTATGGCCTCAGAAATAATTTAGACAACTGATACTCATTAAAGTACGAACACCAAGGATATAGCATCTCTGCCAAGAAATCATCCACATAAAACTTCAGGATGATCTCTTATAAAATGGTCCTAAAATTGACAATTTATATGTTTGTAATGATGAGCCCTTATCATTTTGTTTTCTGATGTTTTGCTGAAATCCTAATTAATGTGATGTGCTCTCTTTACACCAACATAACACTTGAAACAGACTGTGGTATGACAGGCAGGATCAGTGCGTAAGAAAATTATTATGGATTTTCCACACAGTGGTGGCTGTTTATGAATAGGTGTCATGGAAAACAAGAATGGAACTTGATAAGAGACTCGAATTTTCAGGGAGCCTGAGCACCTCAAGTGCCTATTCTGCTGGGCCACACATTATGGGCGTTGTTAAATGTCACTTACAAAATATGTGTTAGATATTAGAGTTAGTCTGATAGTTAGGAAACACAGAGACCTGTAAAGGCTTCATCGTCAACATGATCAATAGAGGAAATTTCCATTTATTTGTGTTATAGGTGCTCAGATTAAATTCCAGTGACCTAGATACTATTAATTAGGTGTGTGTAGCTAAAACATTTCTTCATCTGATTCTGATATTTAAAACTAACAAACATAAACTTTACCTTTTTCATATCCCAATTAATTTTACCCTTTAAGGAGTCATTTCTGGACCAGCCTTTCTCAAATTTGCATCCCTCACCCGTCACTCTCTAGCACTGAGCACCAGCTGATGTACCATGGAATTCACATGGTTGTATGGGTATTATCTGTCTCTCATACTTACTAGAGTAGAATCTCCATGAGGGCAAAGACTTTAGTCTTCTTTTGTTCCCTGCTTTTTTCTCATACCTTCAAAAGTGCTGGGCACAGGTAACCAAGCAATAATATTTTTGAGATAAATAAAATAATAATCAAATAAATACACAAGAGTATATAATTTTATATTGTTATCAAGATGGGGTAGACTTTTAACACATATGCCTCTGAAATCCCTTACTGTCAACACAGGACATTTTTCATTTTATCTTACATTTGCGAAATAAGGCAGTTTCAAAACTGTCCTCAGAGTTGCTGAGTTCCCTATAGCATTTCTTTTAAATCATTAGGTAATTTTTACTTTTGAGTTGTTAAACAATACTGGCCATTTCTTTTATAACACAAAAGCTCCCTCTTGAGTGTTCAGTGTCTTTTTAAAAATTTACTTTAATTCTTAAATTGACAAATAATAATTGTACATATTCGTGGGGTATGTATTAATGTTTTGACACATATAATATATAGCGATTAAATGAGAGTAATTAGTATATTCATCATCTCAAACATTTATAATTTCTTTGTATAGGGAACATTCAGTAAGCCCCTTCCAGCTATTTTATGTCTCGGTGTAGGGCCAGCATTCAGAACAGAACAAACCCAATGATAACAAAATGTATAAAATTTGGTTGCCAAATTAATATAAGAAGCAAAATGGTCATTTCTTCCCAGACTGAAAAGCATTAAACTGTTACACTGATTCATGAGATGAGACCTGTTCTTATAAGGAACTAATTGACAGGGTGTCTCTGACAGCTCCTCATGCACATGGTCTTTGCCCGTTCTCTAACACAGGATTTTGTCCACTAGGCACAAACAAAACGAGCTGCTGTGCTTGGCCATGCACCTGTGTTATCGATGTTGTTTGTGGTTGGTTTTTGATGAAGAGGGAAGAAATTAAGGTAGTGGGTATCATTAGCATTGTGCATCTGGGTCACCATATCACATGGGAGGTGTTTATGCATGCAACTTTAACACTTGTTACATAAACAGCCACAGTAAAAGCAACCAGCCTGAATATCCACAAACACTGGAAGGGAGCTGACACAATAATTTTTTGCTTAGACCCATTCATTACAAATTAAGGAGAATTTTCCAAAGGGTCGCACAGTATGTCAATAAGTGCTATTGATACCACAACCTTTCTCAAAGTCAGTATCCAAGTCATTCCAAAAAGTCAATGCCAATTTTATCTATTTCCTATTAAGATTTGTTTATCCTTGGTTTGTTAATCTTCACCATGTGAAAGTTGTCCTGTTTTAGTTCAATGTATTATTTCTCCTTCTGCCTCCACTACCATCTCAATTTCCTTGGTGATTTGTGTGTGTGTGTATGTGTGTGTGTGTCAGAGAGAAACAGAGAGAGAGAGAGAGACAGAGGGCGTTTGAGTATTAGCACTTCATTAGAATTAGAAAGTCGAATGCCTCTGGTCTTTCTCTAATGGGTGGCATTTAAGATATATTAATACCTTAAATAGTCCTCCTACTTTGTTGGGCCAACTAATTTTATTATTATCATTACTACTACTACTACTACTACTACTATTTGAGAAGAGTCTTGCTCTGTCATCCAGTCTGGAGTGCAGTGGTGTGATCTCAGGTCACTGCAATCTCTGCCTCCCAGGTTCAAGAGATTATCCTGCCTCAGTCTCTTGAGTAGCTGTGACAACATGTGCGCACCACCACACCCAGCTAATTTTTTGTATTTTTAGTAGAGACGGGGTGTCACTATGTTGGTCAGACTGGTCTGTAACTCCTGACCTCAGACAATCCACCTGCCTCGGCCTTCCAAAATCCTGGGATTACAGGTGTGAGCTACCACGCCCAGCCTAATTTTATAATTAAAAGATAAATTCTTCAATATGTCTCATCTACGGCTTGGAAAATTCAGTTGAGTCGTATCAGTTGGAGACAAAAGCATCTTTGAAATTTGTTGGCAATTCCGTCAGCCTTTGTGACCATAACAAATTTTGTTTCTGGACATGCTTTGTTAGTAGTGTTCTTTTGGCTGCTGCTATGGACATAACTACTTGTGGCAGAATAGCGGCATTCCCTTGATGGCCTCTCACTTAAGTCCCTAATACAGGGTTGAAACATCTTGCCTATTTCCTGTGAAATTCAGGACCCAAGTGTTTTCTTAACTTTCCTTAATGGGCCGTTCAACTTTTCCACTATGAGGGTTACTTCATGTAACTGTAAATGACTCATTGGCTATCCATGCTACTTGCCTATTGGGCATAATTTTTGCCCTGCCTTGAGTTTTCATCTCTGAATTCCAGTGTCAGAGGTTCCATATCTTGCACAAAGTTTTTCACACTCTTGATTTTACTCTGGTCAGTCACAGCTGAGGAAAATATGCAGTTTCCCTCTCTCATTATAACTCCCTGACAGTGAGAAAACAGGTTTTGCTGCTTTTAAAGGTACTGTATAATCCAATGGTTCCCTGAAATCAGTCCTCTGGGAATTTGGTCTTCAGTTTTATTTAAAAATCTGAGTAAATTATCACATGGGACTCTTCACTACTTCATTTAAAGAAAATTTCACATTCACAAATGGAAGTCCTTTTCTTGAAAACTGGAGATAGTGCGTATTTTCTGCCAGAAAGACCAGATATCTCTTTGTTCTCTTCTTGACATGCCTGTGAAAGGGTCTTAGGATAGCATGATCTCCAGTTGTCCCAGGCAATTTTAATTAGATTTTATGCCTCCAGCAATGCACTCTCTCCATTGGTTCTTTTGGAAGTCTCTCTTTCACTGTTTTGATAGATCACACACCCAAATTGGTATTGATGAATCACTTACTGCTTTCTTTAGTTCTTTCTCCAAAACTGTTTTTCTGTTACTTAGAATTATTTCCCATTATTGACCATATAGACAGTCATTATCTAAAACCTGGAAAAGTATGAGCTTCTGAGAAATCTGGTCCCTCTGCTTAATTCAGCCATCCAGATTTCCTGAATATCAAGATATTGTACTGATCGGCCTAGTTCTTGCTTTACTTAGAAGCACTTATTAGGGTTAAAAGCATAGGCCTTGCCATTAACCTCCTTACTGTTGTAAGGACACAGCTTCTATAGCCAGAGGTTTTATGTTCTCTATATAAACTTTTTAAATAGCAGAGGGCCTAGCAGTTCGCTAGCAGTGTCTTAGTATAATGTACACATTTGCACAATTTGGCCCCTTCATGAAGGTACCAATTCTATTTCAATGGATTGGGACAAACTGAACAACCTCTTTAAACAATCCAGGGTGTGAACAACCCTCTATTGCTGTTGGAAGTTCTATTTATATGATTGTAGGTACATGTTCTATTAGGCCTCAGTTTCAGGATGTCATCAATAGGGCTACATAAATGTCCTGGAAGATCATGATGAGCCCCACAACTTATCTACACAATTTGATTGTTGCTATAACCTTGATTATCCAGGAAAAGGTACATTGTATTTTTCTGCAAAGTGAAAGCAAATTATCTTTTATCAGTATTCTGGTGAAAAACATAAGAGAGTTAGAATTCTGCTTCTAGAATAGCAGATTATGCAATTTGGCCAAACTTTTTACTGAGATTAAGTAGAAAATCTATAAATAAATAAAAATAAAATTAAAATATATGACTATATAATATAGATATGTGAAAGTACACATATATATGAAATCTTAGATTATATCTATAAAGTTTTATATTAAATACCTTCAATCAAAAATAACTAGACATATGAGGAAATGCAAACAGAAGACAAAGTAAGCAAAAAATGTATGCAGAAACACTAACAAAAGCGATAGTAGTGTTTCAGTTATGAACTTTATATTACTTTTTATGCTGAATATTTAAATTCCTAATTTGTATCATTCTTCTGTATAAATAATATTTTCAAAGTAACAATATTATTTTTACTTCCACTGTGATTACTAAAGAAATGTTAAGCTTTCTTTTTGGCTCTTTTTTCCTTAAAATATGTCCTACCTTGTATATGCAATCTTTTCATAAAGTCACTTACAATAGTTTCTCTCTCTCTCTGCCACTCCTAGTATGAGACTTATAAAGACAATTCTTCAAAAACACTCTGAATGGACTGGCAGTTGTTGTGAAGCTTTCTAGAAAGTCTGCAGAAACAATTCAATCACTCAGCAGAGAACTCAGTCTTTTTGCAAATAAAAAGACAAAATTCTGGGTTAACAAATATTGAGGGAAATAAAAATAATTGGCCATAGTTTGTATGACATATAGTCTCATATAAAACACAATCAAGGGTATCATATGGGGCTTCTATTACAAGATGAGATTTGTGTATGATCAGTTTCCCATTAATATTATTTCAGAAATAATCACTTTAAAAGTCCAAGTATCTTATATGGAAAATATATCTGCTTAGTTCAAATAATGCCGGGTGCTGACATTTTCAGTAGTCTCAATCCCAGAAAACTAGTTAATTTTTGAAAGATAAAATAATAAATGTGTATTAAATTTACCTTCCTTGATTCAATAAGCCACAGCAGTTAAAACCAACCTCATGACTCTCAAAAACCTTCAAAAATTTTCCAGTGCTAAAACAGCAAGATTCTAAATGATGCACAAGTCAGTTTGTGATATTTCAAAAATTACAATAAACTGTATCTGTTCATGGAAAGAATCTTCTATTTCTGATTGAACAATCTACTCTTGACACAATTAGGTTCATGTTTTACATTGCATTTAAGTTTTAGAAAAAGATGTTTTCTTCTATTTGAGTTTTATTTATTTTATAACTATATAAAATGTTTACATTGTACTGTTTGGCCAAATCCTTTCCTTACTTAGAGCTTTTCTATTTTACGGTTAAAAGCAAGATCCAGCTGGGCATGGTGACTCAGACTGTAAATCCCAGCACTTTGGGAGGCCAAGGTGGGAAGATCGCTTGAGCCCAGGAGTTTGAGACCAGCCTGGACAACATAGAGAGACTTCATCTCTGCAAAAAAACAATTAGCTGGGCATGGTAGTACATGCCTGTAGTCCCAACTGTTTTGCAAAGAAATTGCATTATTGTATATGCCCACCAGCAATGATAGCTCCACTTGTTCTATATCCCTGACAACATTTGGTGTTGCTAGTCTTTTTAATTTTGGCCATGCAAGTTTGTGTGTAATGGTATTTTACAGCAGCTTAAACTTATATTTCTCTGATAAATAATGATATACAAAATCTCATGTGCTTGTTGAAGAATCTTACATGCCCTTCTATTAAGAGTTTACTCATATATTTTGCTCATTTTTAACATACTTGAAAGAATTTAAAGTTGCTTTAGGGTAAATCTTAAAATCAGGTGAAGTCTTTCAATTTTGTAGGTATTTCAAAAATTGTTTTTGCTAATCTAAATTTTGTATTTCCACACAAAATTTAGAAAGAGTTTGTTAATTTCTAACAAAAAATTCTACTAGGATTTTATTGATTTTTAGGTTAATTTGAGAAAAATTGACAGCCATATTTAGTCTTCCAATTCATACATATGGTAAATATTTTCATTTAAATCTTCTTTAATGTCCCACAGCAAAGTTTTGTAGTTTGCAGTGTACCTGCTTTGCATATATTTTATTAAACTTATCCATAAGTATTTATCTATTCCTTTTTATGTTTTAAGAGGTTTTTATTTCTATTTATAAGCCACAAGGTGTTAGTCACATGCTTTGAAGAAACATTTCCACCACTTTCCCTTTAGCCTCCTGTACAATCATCTGGGCAATCAATTTATTTTTCTCCTAATTCAAAAAGTAGGTTTTCCCCCCCAAACTATCCATTCCAGTTACACATTCAAAGTTATGGTTATACCATTTCAAATACTCTAATTGGCTTCCTATCTTTTTCCAATTTAACTTTAGTTTTTACTATATAAATATTACTGTTTTACCAAAATATCTGATTCTACTTTTTCTACTCTTTTAAACAACTTTAAAGAACTGTACATTTAGCAGAAAAGTCATCCCATGGGTCTCAGTACCACTTAATGCTATTTTTAACTCTTGACAATTTGAATGTCAGTGAATCTTTACACAATTGTATGGGTGATATTCTGGATTATGCATGACTAGTTTGGAGCACCTCAGTTCTCTGAGTAAAATTCATTGAATTGCTAGGTTCTGGGAGCCTCCACTGTGCCCTGTGGTACCCTGTGCCAATGTTGGCTCTGTTTCTCTGACTTAGTATGGCTGGTAGGGGTTAGTAAGTTTATGTAATAACTGCTATCTTCTGAGGCATCCTGTTTGAGCAATTTTCTCCTGAAATCTAGGATAACTTTCACTCCTTCCTATTATTTTTCAGGACCTCATTTTCTGCTAATTCTTCTTCTTAACTCTCTCTCTCAGTCAGTGTATTGCCTTATTTTGTTGCTGTTGTTGTTGTTGTTGTTGTTGTTGTTGTTGTTGTTGAATGGCTAAGGGTAATCAAATCTTTCCAAGAATTCTAATGGCATGGCTACTCTTACAACGTAGGTGGTTTCTGTACTCCCTAATATGTTAACTCTCATCTCTATGTGAAGTGCTTCTAGAAGCAATGTAAACGTAATTTCCTTCATCAGAAATGATTTACCAGGGATTCTGCCACTACTCAAGTTTTAAGAAAATTTTCTGCCTCTTGATAAGTCCCTCCCATCCTGGCTTTCTTCTTTTAACCTTTATTTGACTTCTACAATATTTTTTCCAACCCTTTGCCTTTACACATGGTTTTAGCTATGGGTAAGTCTTTTTGGCCTGCAAGCAAGTATGTACTTCAGTAGTGAAGGCTTCTCCTTCTTTAGTAAGCTCTATAAGTACATTGTCTCATTGTTGATGAGTCTAATTAGTGTTATAATTTATTATCGTTTTTTATCTCTATTCTGAGAAATGAGCTCTTCTCTTTCCTTTCTTGCTCTCATCTCTTCCTTTCTTTGCTTTTCTTCTTTTGTTTTCTTTTTGCTCCTAACTGTATTCTTTCCGTGAAGTTTGTACCTGTAGTCTGGTGCAAGTCTTTTCTTCCTCACTCTGCAGTTTCACCTCTCTGTATCATGTGGCATCTCCTTACTAATTTCTGTATTTTCCATAAGCAGCATTCTTTTGGATGGTTGACACTATTAAAATCCCTACATAATGAATCAACTGGTTGGGTCTTAAAAGGATATCATCCTTCTAGCTTCTTATCACCTCGGTATTTAGAGAGCTATTTTCTCTTCTTAACTATTTTCCCCCTTTCTATATATGAAAACCCAGCTCTACTCTTTTTCTATCCTTTTGTCTGACATTTTAAACAAAGATGTACCTTCAGCAGCCAAGGTAATCAATATCCCCTAAATGTCAGACCAACTTGCTACTTGCCACTTTTAACGTGTCTACAATTTAGTATGACAGAATCGTTTTTTAATATCCATTGAATAATCGTTCTTCCTTTACGTAACACATAAATTTAGACAGCGATATGGTGGATATGGTGACAAGACCACAGGGCCTCTGTGAGGCTCATTGTGTATTCCTTCTCCCCAGAGCCTCAGATTTAAATAGTCTGGAGGATGCCTAACCATTACTATGTTTTAAAGTCCCATAGTGTTTTTAGCCATAAGTCTGGATGGAGGAACTTCATAACTGCAGAGCTCCATAGATGGTAAGTCTGCTGTTGACTAGAACATCTCTCTGCTAGGAGCACAGCAATGTTTCCAGCCAAGCACCAAAACAAACATACCTTATTTCTAATGACTCCCATACTGATAAACAAACCCCTCAGTGTGGAGCTTGATAACAATATTTAAAGAGTTTAATTGACCTCCATAGCATGTTTTTGTTTTAGTTTGCTTTGGGTCCTCAAACACGAATGGCCTTAAGGCACAGTTTAAGCTTTACAATATGTGTATTCACTACACTGTTTACTCTCAAGTATTTTTAAAGTAAATGACTACCCAAGTGACATAACAAGATTAAAATGATGAGAAACAGCACTCCCCCATCTTGGAGAAAATCAAAGAGGTTCCCTAAGATACTTGAATAATTGTTTATTCTTCATGTGTAATGATTAAAAAATGGGTACTTCAACGTTTAGTCCCTACCAAAATCTGTTGCTTCTGTATCTTTCATAAACGATAGTGCTGCCCAGTTGGTTAAACATAACTTTTGTCAAGGCTGTCCTTTTCAAGTATCTTTATCTCTGCTTTCATATTAATGCAGTGTTTTTAAACATCTGCACCAGTGTCTTTTCTTAAAATACTTTTCTATAATCGAATTTAAAACACACACATCAGAGATTTATAGTTTTCAAAAGCCTTTACTGAGAGGTCATTTCAGGTGATAAAAGTTTTAAGAAAAAAAACCACAGGTATCAGAAATAATGTATTACTTCATACAAAATGTCATTTAGAATGATGGCCTCTGCCCTTTATCCAAGGCAATACATTAAAAAAGGTAAGTTTTAACTTCCAGAATAAGTTTTAAAAATAGCTTAATATTTTATACTTCTGATTCAAGTATGTAGGAACACTTAAATTATACCTAATAGCAGAAAACCAGGACAATTCTTTAAAAGAATAAAATGCTTTCAAAAGTATTATAATTGTACATAAATTGCAAAGATTCTTTTAACGCCAACCCTCCATGCCCCACGGAAACCACTGACTTAGCTCTCTCACTGAATATAAGATATTTTAAGGGGAAAAAAAGCCAAGCAATTGAAATTCTGAGGTCTGAATATGCGATGGATAAATGCAAGACACATATGTTGGTATCCATACCCACCAGGTAGAGACTACCAGAAATCCACCTGTATTATACAAACTTGGTTTTATTGCTTATAATAAGAGAGACCATATAACATTGGGAACCATGAGGGTATATTCTTAAAAAGATATTAGTAGGGATTAGTTATAAACATTTAGCTTTGGGTAGATGGCTTTGGCAGGGTCAGTCATGATGGTTCAAGAAAGAAGTGCTTTACTGTGGATTGGGTCATATCTAGACGTATAACAGGATATGTGTTAGGCTGAATAATTCCCCCTCCCCAAAGATATCTAGGTATTATTCCCTTGTTCCTGTGGGAGTTACCATATTTTTCTAAAAGGAGGTCTTTGCAGATGTGATTAAGTTAAGGATCTTGAGATGGAGAGATTATCCTTAATTATCTAGGTAAGGCCTTAATGTGATCATGAGTGTTATGAGGGTAGAGGGACATTTGACTGCAGACATAAAATGAGAAGGCCGGCTGGGCATGGTGGCTTATGCCTGCAATTCCCCCACTTTAGGAGGCCGAGGCAGGCGGATTACCTGAGGTCAGGAGTTTGAAACCAGCGTGGCCAACATGCTGAAACCCTGTCTCTAATAAAAATACCAAAAAATTAGCCGAGCATGGTGGCTCACGACTGTAGTCCCAGCTGCTTGGGAGGCTGAGGCAGGAGAATCCCTTGAACCCCAGAAGCAGAGGTTACAGTGAGCTGAGATCATGCCACTGCACTCCAGTCTGGGCAACAGGAGCGAGACTCAGTCCAAAAAAAAAGGAGAAGGCCATGTGAATATAGAAGCAGAGACTGGTGTGATTGAATACAGAGGCAGAGACTGGAAGCCACAAGAAGTATGGCCAGAACCAGCAGAAGTCATAAGAGAGAAGGAAGAATTCTTTGCTAGAGCCTTTGGAGGCAAGTTTGCTGATCCCTTGATTTCAGACTTCTGAGCTTGAGAAGTGTGAGCAAATAAATTTACATTGTTTGAAGCGACCAGCTTGTGGTAATTTCTTACAGCAGCCATAGGAAACTAGTGCAAGTACCTTGAAAGTTTATATATCCAGGAGGAAAGAGGAAGGAAGCAGAACTAAAGCTGTCCTTGGAAAGGAAACAGAAGTGACAAGTGTTAGTTGGGGGAAGGGACGTTTGGACATCTTTGTGTTCTGCATAGTTCTGCATACTGTTCATGTTTTGTCTGTGCTCAGACATAATTATGGAGGGGTATGTTTTTTGTCTCACTCCATCATGGTCTCAGAATGACCTTGTCTGATATGTATTCAATAAAATTGTTTATATTCAACAGGAGAACATTAAGGTCTAACTCTTTGTTCCAGGCCAGTTCCCAGCTGACAGTTCTTAAGACTATACTTTTTTTCTTACTAATTTGATGAGTGATATTTGTCCTGCTATTTAGCTCTTCTGAACATCACCATTCACTTTAATCATTCATTCATCTCATTGAGGTTGAAAAGAGGGAAACAAATAGGTAAATATATAACATGCCAATAGAATATAAGTACTTTAGAGAAAATTAAGTCAGAAAGAGGCAAGAACGTGTTGGAAAGATTGCTATTTTAAAATAAGGGAGTAAGAGAAGGACTCACTGACAAGGTAATATTAGAGAAGGAACCTGAAATAATAGTGGAAGGAAGCCAAGGGAAAGCACTGCAGGTAGAGGGAACAGTGATGCATCAGAAGATGCATGGCACCTTCCAGCAAGGAGACTGGAGTGGCAACAGTAAGGAAGAGAGTAATGGGAGACAAAAATCAGTGAGGACACTGGTTGCTGGGGAGGCGTGTTTGGAGGCCTCTAGTAGAGAAAAAAGTCACTGGGGTGGGATGGAACAGAAGAGTGACATAATCTAATTCACCTCTGAAAAGATCACTCTTCTTTCTCTAGAGGAAGAGAGATAATGTAGAAGAAATAATAGAATATCACCAGTTTATAGCCCTTAATAAAAATAACTGATTCATCGTTGATTCATCATTTCAATACTCCTAGGTGAAAGGCTGATGGGAAATTGGCTAAGTGTGTGATGTCAAAGCCTCATTACTTCCTGATGAAGTTGGGGCTAATTCAATTTTACAATGGATGAATCTGGCCACCATCAGTTTAACCTGGGAGTGAAAACAGCACAGCTAACAGTGGGAAAGTGGGACGTGGGGTGCCCACTGATAGGAAGTATAAGGTTTTTGTATCAGTTTGAACCCTGAGAGTGTGCCAACAGACAACATGAGGTGGTGTGGAGCAACATGCTGTTTTAATAAGCACCTGGGTGCCCGCAGGCTGAGGCCTAAAATGGCATCAGCACCAAGTGAGGAGGAGGCAAAGGTTTTATAGTCTCCTGTAAACAGGAAGTGTCCTAGTCTGACATAACTGCTACATTCTTGACCTTCAGGGGTACGTGTCGTCCGGCCGGCTCTTTTCCTGCTTCTGCTGTTTTGCTAGCGCAGGCTGCTGATGCAAGTGGCCTTGCACCTTGGGCTGGGCCTGAGAAGGGAGAAGTTACTCATCCACTTATGCTTTCAGGCCCCAGGGAGAATCTTACAGGAAGGAATATGATGTATTAATATAAAACATACTTCTGAGATGTTCTTGCTCAAAATATTCAACCAGAATTCAAGTAAACTTAGAAACTTGACTTCCAGTTTGTAGGAAATCTGGGGGTACAATGTCAACGACACCACAAAGAAACAATTAGACAAATTCAAGAGGTGGAACATGTTATAAGGCAACCAGTCTGATCATTTCAATAGGGTAATGGCATTTATAAAAAGATGCTCTAGGTTAAAAAGGGATGTGAGACGTTAAAGGCGTAAAGGATCCTTTAAAAGCCCGAAGCTTCAAGCCCTAACTGTAGATATTCTGATTCAGTAACAATCAAATGAGTTGCTGAAAGAGAGTGCCTTTGGTCTCCTCTTTGAAATACACTGGAAGGTATATCTAAATTGGAACTCACGCTCTGGCTATTTCTCACAGAAACTCTTGGGTCCATACAAGGGGCGGAAGGCCTGCGGTTCATGAGCTCTGTATTTCTCATAATCTTCCATTCCAGCTTCCCATCAGAACCGCCTGTGGGATTTTCAAATACAATGTCTGGACCTCTCTCAAGACCATTTAAATTTGAGCCTCTGGGAAGAACAAATGGGCACTGCTATTTCTTTAAAAAAAAGAAAAAAACTTCTTTACTGATTCTAACTGTGGCTGGATTTGAAAACCAACTAAAGTTTCTTTAAAATTTTAGGCTATGCAGTGCATATTCTAATGATAAGAAGCTAACCTGAATTTTAATGGGAATTCATAGAATTATACCAGTTATACCATTCCAACAAATATGACTTATGTTCTAAACTGTTGTGTTTAATTTTTAAAGAAAAAAAACAAGACTTTTTTAAAAGCTGTGATTAGAATAATCAGGGAATTAAAAAAGAGGGTAAAAATTAAACTTTACATGTCTGCTGATGTAGAACTAACTAGAACCTACAGTATTTCATCTTTTCACAAAAGGAGATTGTGTAGGTTGCCCCAACCCCTGCAGAGCCTTGGCCTTGACAGATTTGCTTTATAGTGGGGACAGTACAAAGTCAACAACACTGTTTTGTCCTTTCCCAGGATTAATTACAATTTAAAGGAATAGCATGTATAGAAAGAAAAACTTGATTTATGGTGACAACTATAGGATATAGGATAATGGGTAGGAAAGTTATTAAAAACCAAGACACTGAGGGGGAAAATCTGAGCTATGAGTGTCAATTTGGGCCTAGTGGTAGGATGAGGAACCTAAGTGGGGTTCAAGGAAGGAAAGGAAAACTGGCATCTGCTAGCAAGGAAAGTCAAAAAAATCTTTATTTTGAAATGACTGCACTCTTCTACACACCAGAACAATATACAATTGTCCTTATAATAAAAATCTAAAGGAGGGAAAACAGCATGCATTTCCTGATGAGGCCATGGCCTATGTAGTCTTCTCCAGAAAACCAGAGGCAACATTGGTTTTATCACGGCTCCTGCTGCTTAGTTTTTGGAGAGGCCGTGTAGCACAGAGGAAGGAAACAAGGATTTTGAATTAGACCAATTGTGTTCAAGTCTTGGCTTTGCTGTTGACCCAGTGGCCTTGAGTATATTACTTAATTCTCACCTTTTCCATTTGTCAGATGAAATTAACAAAGTCTCAATCCCCCCATTAAATACAAGATTGAGATTGAAATCTCAGTTTTGTAAGCTATAAACTTTGTGTAGTGGTTATTACAGCTATCTACTAGGATATTTCAGTAACTTCTGGATTTCCAGAAAAAGGAAGGATAAAGGTCCAGTATTGATGTTCGATAAAGATTTATTGAATGTACAAAGTATGAATGATTGAATGCAGAACAAAGAGGAAGGAAAGAAGGAAAGGAGAGAGGGAGGGAGGAAGGAAGACATTTTAAAGCATTGCAAATATTCTACTCAAACAAATGATTGTGCATCACAAGTTAATGAGCTCTTCTCTTTGCCATGCACAATGCTGGGTACTATGATTAAAAAGGAGACATGGAACAAAAGGACTCCTAGAAACCTTACTGAGCACCCACTCAAATCTTAGTTTAATGTAAGAGGAAACTTAATAATTTAGTTTTCTGTTGACATACTATGAGATATTTAGGTCATTTTAATATCTCTCAATCAGCATAGTGGAATTAAAATTTGCAAAGATGAGGCCGTGATACTAAGGCATCAACTTACGTCTACTTTTCCTTTCAATTAGGATTGTATGGACTCATCCATCTCAGAAAACAAAAGATAAATGATCAGAGACTATACACCATGAATTTCCACAAACCTGACTTTAAAAATCTCCAGAAAAACGTAATTAAACTCAGGTAACGCCCACCTTCTTCCAGAAGAAAAGCACATATATTATTGCTCCTAGAAAAGAAATATTCAAACAAGCTCAAGAGTAGAATATATGATCAGACAATTTAGAAAATCTGAGGGACGATCCAGCTGAGGTATTAACAGACATACCGTCTGCTTTCATCTGTCAAGAAGTACTTTCTCTTTCCTGGAGTCCTTCCTCTATGATACTAACTCTCTTGTGACCTATGCTGTTAGATATCTTCCGGGCACACTATTCTGTAACAAGGACCTTTTTGAACTTCAATAACTAGACCTCTTTATGAGGTGCAAAGATACCCCATGTTATGTTAAACTCAATTCCATAAGTAATAATAGGGTCATGCTATGAAGTTTTGGGATATTTAAACTGATTGACTCAAAAGCTTTGCTTTGGACTAGCAGGCAGGGTATTAATATAAGGAAGAACACAGGATAAGGAATCAGAAAGCCTAAATTTAGGTGGTTGTGCCTTCTGCTGATTAATAACATAATTGGTATAAGGAAGTACCTCTTCTATATCTCAGCTTTCTCCCCTATCAGTGGAATGTGCTACTATCACCCCTACTCATATCACAGAGTTACCGTGATACAAATAATGAAAATGTGTCGGTAATACATCTTACTATAAGAATGATTAATTCCTTATTATTTATAAGGATTTTACATGTTATCTGTTTTCTCAATTTCCGTCAGTCCTCTAAATTTCTTGGTAAAAGCACGAGAATTGTCGCTGGTGTGCAAAGAATCATGAGACTACACTGAACCCAGTGTTATCCCTCATTTTCACCACTGGTTTAAAACCATGAAGATGAATCATGCCATGTGGTGCCCATAGATTGCATCCCAATTATCAAAGGATTTCTATTTAACTTCACTTTCATCCATCTGTTTCATACATCTTGAAGCTTATTATTCAACTATTATGTTATTTCCCAATTTGTCTATTTGCTACATGTCAATGGCCTTGTCTAGATCTCAGAGTTCCTTTCACTCATTGCTTCAGTTGTTATATCTAAATAGGATATTTTGTGTAGACTCCTAAAAATGTGTGTATGTGTGTGTGTATATATATACATATATATATACATATATATAGAGAGAGAGAGTCACTCAATTACTGATTTAGCCCTAATTGCCAGATACTTAATAGAATTTGGTGGGTTCACTTCTGGCTTCCATAAAAACTTGGGCACTTTTCAACTACTCCCTCTGGATCTTGGTTTCCCCTTTGTAAAAGATGGGAAAAAAAAGAAAATGAAAAGATATTACACAATACTTATATTTATAAAATAGTAACGCTGATTGTAAAAGTGACAGAAGAAAATATCACAGCATTAATTCTACAATGAATCCTTTGATCAATAGCAACACATATCCTAAACCAATCTTGTAAATATTGTGAAAAAAAAGTCATTAAATTTCAACAATACTCACTCTCTCCCTGGTCTTAAACACTGCTAGTAGAATTATAGATTGGTTGTCTTTTGGAAGCTAATTTGGCAGTATATATCAGAATTACAACTGTGTTTTGCTTATGACCTAGTAATTCTACTTTACACGTACCCAAAGATGTATATATAAAGGTGTTCTTTGTATCGTTTATTGAGTTAGAAAAAGGTAAGGGAAAATACATATTAACTAGTAAATAATTAAAGTGAAAACATTTTATTGAATATGATGAAGGTATGAATATATTGATGTGAAAAGATCTTTAAGACTCATTATTCTCAAAGCAAGTCTCTTAATATGTACAATGTAATCTTATTTATACTGTATATAATTATGTACACACACGTGCATACTGGAAGATTAATAGCACACAGAATCATTGACAGTAGTTGCTTCAAGGCTGGGAAAAATGTGAGCAGATAAAAAAGATTTTTATGTTTTGTTCTAATCACTTCTCTATATTTTGAATCAAGTATAAAGAGAGAATATCCCTATATTATATATTTGATAAAAACCTAATGTTTTCACAATAAGTGTTTCACTTTTCTGGAATATGACAAGGAAAGAAAAAGAGATACAATATTTTTAATTCCATGATTCTTTTTTGTGCACTTTGATTTATTTTAGTTTCTAAGTACACAATACAAAATGTATAACTAGCTGTGTGTAGAACCATAATCCAAATGTCTCAGGCATACTCTTATGTGTTTCATTCAATAAGTATTTTCAAAGTGAACATATAAATAAAGGAATTAAGAAATGAATTGTAAATATCAGTAACACCATGTGCCTACTAGCTTACTCCAATATCCAAATTCTTTCAAAGTTCATCCACAAGTTCAGCCCCTAAAATTTCTTGGGTTCTGTAAGAGACAGAATAAGACTTTGACCACCTATATCGCTCCAGGCTTCTTCACTTTGTGTATCTTTGGTGAAGTCTCATTGATTCTCATTGAGTTTGCCCCACTTCCCATAGTTGTGGCTGTTTGGGAGAACACAAGGGGTAGAAAGTGCCACTCATGTTAATTAACACAGTGACCTCCTATGCTGTCCAGACCCTGCCGAGCAGCCACAGCCTGGTGGCTCCTCCACAGTGCCTATGCCCCTCCTGGGCTACCATCCACATGGAGGCTGACAACTTCAAACAGCTGACTTCTGCCCTGCCCATAGGCTACCTGTGCCCTTGGCTCTGCCACCTTCCTCTAGATTTCCAGGATGTACTTGACTTGACCTTCTAAAGGTCTTAAGGGTGTGAGGCATTTGTTTCTCATCTGCCACTGCTGGAAGTTCCTCTCTACCTACTTCTGGATCCCAGAGCTTTCCAGACACTCCGGAAATTCATTCTCTTCTTGTACCCAGTTGTTAAGATAAAATAAACCTGAACTCCTTTTGAGTTTTCTAGTTAAAGCCTCACTTACCCTAGCATCATAACATTATCCTTCTAAATCCTAGGAATTCATGATTCTATTGTGATGATGGCTAACCCAATTCTTGAGGGATCAAGGAAAACTAAGATGAATGTGCAGATTTCAGATAATCCCAGGTTTATGATTACAGTCTTTCTTAGGACAATTTTTTTTCTGTTCTTACATTGTAGCATTGCCAGATGATGATGAGGTTGATGATGATGATAATGGTGGTGATGGTGGTGGTAAAGATGACCCCTAGTACCTATTGAGCCCTTCCATAGCCCCACCTCTGTGCTCCCACTTCAAACATATAATTTCATTAATCCCCATAACAACCTGCTCACATCAGTATTGTCAATGGTTCCACTTTACTCTTGAGAAACTAAGACTAAGAGATTTAAACAAGTTGGCAAAGCAGTTTGATGCCAGAGCCTGCACCCTCAACCACCACTCTGTCCATATTAAGAAGGCTTTAGCTTAAAAGGGATAACATAAATGAGAACTGATTTGGTACTTTAACATTTTTAAGAACAAAGCCATCAAATAGTGAAGGAAGTCATACAATGGTTCGTTTGTGCCATGCCAACATTTGTAAACAAATTGTACTTCAGTTGCAGAAAAGTACATTCACATGCCTTCTTTGAATCAAAACAGGCTATTAAATTCTTTTTTCAGTGAAAAGGAACAGCAGGAAGTAGAGCAAGCAGAAAACATGTTAAAAAATTTTCAGGGAGCCTGGAAAAAGTAGGCAGTGACACTTTGTGACTCTGAGAAAATATTAAGAAAGGAAATCAATATGCTTCTGTTGAAAGAATCGCAACCTTGGAGGCTCACCAAATGCAAGCAGTATGCCATCTTCCACCAGGCCTTGGTGAGGGATTCATTATCTGGCTGGGAAGCATTATTAATGTTAACTGAGGAAGATCTCAGGAACTGAGACAAGCTTCGGCAGTTCACATCCTCCTGATATTTCAGGTACTTATTTACCTTTTCCTTTATCAAGTCAGGCCTATAATGGAAACTTCCCAGGCACTCATCTCTTTGAACTTAGATTGCTGCAGAGAAATGGCTTTGACTGCAGTTTCACAATGACCAACATGAGCACCAGTTAATCAGTTGCCTTGAAAAGAAAATTGGAACAGGTAGAGCTTGAGACTGGCTTACAGACACTGGAGTTGGAATCATTATTCTGAAATAATCTCCTGCAGTTATAAACGAGTACAGACCTTTTTTTCTCCACCAAACAGAACGCTAAGATAATAGTCCTTATTTATCTATTTAATGGAGATGTTGAAAGGTTTATTTAGTTGCTGTTTATAAAGTGTTTGGGAAATGAAAACTGTTATGTAAGTGCTAAATATGATTATTATCCAACCTAGCACTTTTATGTGAACATTCTGTTCTGCTTCCTTCTCTAAGAAGTCTATTTCAGGGCAGTTTACCACCTCCACACAGAGCTTTCAGGAAGGTTTCCACACTGAGAGTCTCTTGAGAAGCCAGAGTCCCTCATCGCTCTAGACAAGATAAAAATTAAGCCACAGATATAATCCACAGATATGTGAAGGCATTCTCACAATGCTCCATAATTCATAACAGGGGTCTCATTAATCAGAAAAGTATCAGTGGAAAATCAATGGAAAAGTCAAACAGAAAAATGAGTAATACTTTGGGAGACAGAACTCCGTGAGAAGAATCATACAGCCCACATTAGCCATGTCATTGAACCACAAAAGGTAGGTTCCTCCTAGAAAGAAACATGAAAAATTAAAGTCATTTGCGCTTGGAACTCTCCACCCAAAGGTTTTCACTCTTCAATTATTAAGAGGCTTCATAATGACCCTTATTATCCTCACTCATGCTTATTGCAACCTTCCTGTGAGCTTTGAAATAATTTCAGAAGCTAGAACACATTTCTAAGACTTGGAATCATGTAATTAAAGAGAATCTCCTTTGTTGGGAAAAACTTTGGGGTTAGATATACAACCATGGGTTGAGTTCTGAAATCAGGTTTTTTACCTCTTTGAATAAAGAGCATCATAAGAATTCCTTATGGCGGTATGCCCCTCAAATGTCTGCAGTGAAAATAAATTACTTAACATTATGAGGAATCTAATGAGAAGAAATAGGAAGAAATTCAGTAATGGAAAGCTTTTATGAACCTGAGGAAGTATTTCCCACAGTGCCTTTGAATAAGATAGAAACTGTCCCACAAAATGTTGAAGTTTCATCCTTTGAACTGGATGCCCTGGAAATTATATTCTTCGGAACAGTAATGAGACAGTGGAAGAGTGATCCAATTGGTCTTCCTTAACTCTTATTTCTATGAGTTAGTTAGAAAGTCTGGGGGAAAAAAAACCAGCCAGTGCTCCTGTTGCAATTAACATCAGCTGCCTGCAATCAAGCCCAAGCAGCTTGCAGGTGTTTTAGAGACTTTACTGGAACATTTTTAACATTTCAGCATAGCGTGTCAAACCAGGTCGAGGGTTGAAGGAGATCAAAATGAAACAGAGAGTAAACTCTTAGCAATTGGCTAATATTGCATTCAATTAAACAAATGTCAAATGTTCATTAGAAATTCTGGGGATGGGGAGACGTACACAAAATAATAAAAATAACCATCATAATTTTGAAAGAATTTTTAGTTGATTTATCGGAGTGGATGTGCATGTGTGTTGTTGGTGTGTGAGAGGGTGTGTTGTCTAACAAGGTTTCCTATAATATTGTTTAAAGTTGTTTTGAGAAAATATATATCATTCCATTATCATTGGCCTTAAAGGTATCTGTGTTTATGGCAGTGGCTTTATGTTCTGCAACTAAATGCACTTGGGCAAGATTTGTGACATAAACATAATGAGCATTTCAGTACAAAAGTTAAGTGGGCACAAAATTTTCAGAAGGTATTAATTAGAAAGAGCTACAATGGCAAAAGGAAGACTGAAGCCAAGGTACTTGACTTGGCCACTTTCTAATAGCTCTCCAGAGTTCTTGCTATAAAAAAATAAGGCATGGTTGAATATGAAAGCATTTCCACTCCCAGATCTTCATTCAATCTTTACATCATTTACAACAGAAATGTCCACTTTCTTGATGAATATGGACTACTTAGAATCAGTATAATGTTAAGTCTTTGGTCCCTAAAATTCCTGTTCTCAACAATCAAAAGATATTAGTCTTCCCAAGAAAGTCTGGATACACAGTCAAAGAATTATTTAGAGGCATTGTTTTTTAATTTGCTTTCTACTATAGATTAGACAGTCTAGAATCTGTCACATTTCATATTAATTTAGAGATTTTTGTCTGCAGAGATGCAAATAATTTAGGCAGGTAGAGAAGATAATCCCAAATGATATTGTTTCATTGCCCAGTAGGACATTAACCAATTTTTCTTTTATTTTAGCAAACACTTTCAGTATGCCTTTATTTTAGCAAACACTTTCAGTATGCTTTTCCTGATGAACTATATATACTTTGCTTCTCAAGTGCTTTTTGAATCAGCTTTCTCATAATGCTGTTTCACTCAATAAGTTAAATTTTTGAGTATATGTATTTAATATTTATATAAGATTCATATTTTTCACTTTTTAGAAATTATACATGGACATTTTTGGAGGAATTTCCACTGACATGCCCAAATGGATTCAACTGCCAGGGCCAGTCAAAGCTGATTTTCTGAGAAATGCACCTATGGGCTGTTTAATCCTAGGGAGGTCTTCTTTTGGTCCTAGGAGTAAATCCCAAGCAATGCTAGGGCTTTACCCTTACTGATTCTTAATTTTGTTGTTGCCTTCCCCTTACTCCTAATTCTGTGGAGTTTTCTTTGTTAGTTTGTTTAATTTCTTTCTTTCTTTTTTTTTTTTTTTTTTTTGGCTTTTGGTAAGGTCTGTTAGTCTGTCCATACCTCATTGAGTTTGTTGTTTGTTAGTCGTTTTCATTTGTATACCTGTCTATCTGTGAACTGAAAGTAAATTTAAAAAATAATTTCCTAACCACTGGAGAGTGAAACTTTTCTTTGCAATCTGAACCGACGGGTTTTGTTCTCTATAATTAACTTGACCTCCTGCTGAAGATGCACGGTGAAAGTTGCTTCCTTTCTGTGCATCTAAGTGTCTGTCACAGAACAACACCATACTCCTTCTTGTGTAAATGTGAAATATTTCCTTACCTCTGAAGAGCACTAATAAATTTAGTTATAAATTCTCGCAAAATAAAGGATATCTGTTTTAAGTGTTAGCATTAATTAATATTTCCAGAATCCCAAGAAAATAAGAAAACTGAAGTTATAATATCTTAAATGTGCCAGACTTTAAAGGAAATAATATTTCTTTCATAGAAAATAAAAGCTCAGAAGCATTTTCATAAGAAGTTAGTCCCTGTAATCAAGCTGACTCTTTAGACTGGTTTGTAATATTGGTTTAAAAATAGCTAACAATGTGGCACATAATGCAAGTATACATTTCATTTCTTAATAACTTTTTGAAAAATGTTGTAACATTTTAAAATTGTGCATCTTTTTCCATGAAAAGACTATAATTATGAATGTCTTAAAGTTCTTATACTTATTTAGTTCTAAGATAAGCTGATAGTCTTTCTGTAAAACATTTAAATTAACAAAATGTAAAATGATATGTTTAATTAAGTTATAGTCCTGACATTTTTACATTAACATCACGTGTGTTCTAAACTGTATCTAATTAAATATTATTTCCAAAAACCTTAGTTAACTTGAACCCTTTATATAACGTGAAATTGAGTGGGCAAATAACCTTTGGACATCTGAATAACTTTCTAAGTAAGATACAATACTGAAAGAGGGATCTGGAGAGCTTCTGAATAAGACAGAGTAATACAAGAGTGTGTATGATTCCTGAATTGTATTTTTGCTTTTCAAGGGATAAAGAGAGTAGTTTTGTCATATATTAAGAATCAGATTCTTCCAATATGAAATTATTATAAAAAACAAAATGAGTTTTTACAGCAAGTTACAAAAGTTTTGAAAACAGTGAATCTTATTTGTGTTTGTTTCTGACAATTGAAAAGCATTATAGGAAATATAAAATATGTCAAAATGTTGCAAATTTGACTCATGTTGATTAGTTTTTTTATAGTTTATCATTCCTTTACTGCCAAATATTATATTAATGCAAATTAGAATGTTTTCTCTATGTTAAAATGACAAATGGTCTTGAAGTATTTAGTAATCTCTAAAGAGATAGTAAAAGATTAGTCTTTACATTCTGCATCGTCCACGCAGATAGCAGATTCTCTATCTCACTAGATTAATTTCCTGTGCTATGTACAGAATTTTATGTCCATGATTTAAAAGATGAAAAAAAGAGAAGGACTTAATTTCTTCACTTCTGAAAGAGCTAAGTTTCCTTCTAATTGTTTTACATTCTAAGTTTATTTCAAATATTTCAGTGTTACTTTGATGAGCTGGTAATCTAGCTAATAGTCTCCAGACCTATGCCTGTATCTTTGTCAAGAGACCAAATACCTTTTGATAAATCTTTTAATTTTGCCTTATCAAGATCAAACTCCATATTTATGAAATGTGTATGTGTGTTAAATATCTTTTACATGTAAAACTAGATTTCAGTCAATACTAAAATAATTTCTTATTTTACATTATATCAAGAGAGATGTTAAAACTAACTCGGTTTCCTTAATTAGTATGTCCCCTGTTTCTTAGCTGTTCCAGCAAGTATAAGAGCTGCATGCTAAAAGTTTACCAAATAAAAGGAAAAGCTCAGCCTACTCCAAACTAATTCTATGTAGGCAACATACAGCAAGTACAAATATTTTGAATATTATAAACATCATAGATTTGTCATGCCCTTGCTGGCCTTGGCATGTTTTTACCCTCAGAGGAAACATTGATCTGAATCTTATAACTCAGTAGAGAATTTCACTCTCCTCTGTTCTCATATTGTTGATTACCATAATAAACTAACCACATCCATTTGGGCTTGATAACTGAAGGTTTTGTTATAAGCCACAGGCTAGAAATCAAGCTTTTAACAAAGAAGAACAGTCTACATGCTTCAGTTAAAAGAACTCTACAAGGCGCTTTTGACTATTGATATTTTGACAAATAAACTGATGGGAACAGGCTTTCAAGCTTGAGCTAGTATCACTTAGATAACTCTCAGATAGTCCAGGGGATTGAGTCAAGATTTCCAGGACCCATTTTCATTCAGAAGCAGACGACTTCATGGAAGCTTACTGCTAACCTCAAACCCAAAAGATCAAACTTTCACTTACATAGTAAAGAATGGAATGGATGAGAGAAATCTAATTGTGCTTATTTTTTTTTTTTTTTAGAATGTTGATGGTATTAGCTGTGTTCAATTGTCCTATTTAAAAGAAAAAGTTGTTTCTTCTCATTTGAATATCTCTCTAATCCTTATTTTGTGAATGATACCTCATGCTCTCAGACTCTTAATTTATATATTTTATATATTTTTAAATTTATTCATAAAGACATATTATTTGTATATTCATATATATGAATTTATATACATATACATATATATTTAAATTCATATGTATGTATTCTGAGTCTCTTTATTTTCTTGAAAATGTACTTATTTGCAAGAATTTGATCTCCTTTTAACCAGGATATAATTGGACAAATTGATGCTGCAATTGAGGCTACACCTGAGGTAATGTATTGGAGAATAAATCTCATTGTAATTAGATATGACAAACACATCATTAAGGAATATGGATTGTATTTCATATGTGGAACTGATGCTCACAAAACCTTCCCCGGAAACTGGAACAATATCTGCTCTGTCTTAAAGGGTCTCGGCTTTTATGGACAGGCAGAACCTAATCTGATTTGGCAAACTCTGAGGAGAAAGGAATTCTCCGAAATTTATAGGAAATGCAGGTGCAACCCGTAGATATGAATGTTTCAGGTTTGCATTTGGTTTCCTAGCCTTGGAATAGAAAATCCAATAGAAGCAATATTTTTTTTAAATCCTCAAGGACAATAGATATTATTGAAAATGCAATCTGAGATTCCTTATGAATTTTGCAGTCCAACTTAATTCTCTGGACTCTGTTCTTGCTCCACCCTGTGAGCCTCTGAATTTGCTGACCATTAGCAAGGAGGTTAATATGGTTAGTTAACACCCCATGCTGCACATCTATAACTTAATTCATCAAAACAAGAATAAGAGCAGCATTTTTTGTCAACAAAAATAATCTTTGAAAGTTATTTATGATCACTGGAAGAACTATTTTAAAAAACTTACACCAAACTTGAGAAAAGGCAAAAGAACGACTACATGTTCTCTTAGTGTCAAATTTTAACGCTGGCACTTCTAAGCAATGCTTAATTCTCTAGGGGACTTACCTTTATCTAGTTTGCTTTTCACCACTGATTAGAGCCTAAAGTCCAGGAGGTTACATGTTAACTCATAGTTTTCTTCCTGTAGAGATACAAGTAATATCTGTGCTATAGAGAAGAAAACTCCAAACACTAAACACTGTAAGACTTAACCAGCTTTGTCCTTAACTTAGTCAACTATTTCACTATGCTTTACCTGAGTGCATTTATAAACCTTTGGTCCTCAAATGCTTATTGGATCTACCATTCTTCTGGTTCTATCATTAATGAGTTAGATTTTGATGTATGTTCATTCTATATGAATTTCATGAGAATAATTTTATATGAGAATCATTCTATGTATATGTTGGCCGTGCTTTTTAACTTTATAACATAATACTTTGATATCTGCCAGTCGTTACTGGAGGAAAATAAAGAGCTCAAGTAAGCCTCATTTCTCAGAATAATTCATCTAAACTTCTTATCTCCTGAAGATATATACAAGCCTTTTTTGGTTCTAGATTAGCTTAAAAAATTTAGTACCACTACAGATAACTCCTTTAAGATGATTTAAAATCATACTTTATCTCCAATGTCCTGATTATGTCCTTTAATTCACTAAAATATGCATATACTTCTTTATTCTGTGTAAAAATGGAATAGGAATATGATAAAGAAATGAGGGCAAATCATTGTCTTAGATGTTATATCAATGTAATTATTACAAGAGAGCTGATTCAAGAGTTTTTAATGGGTACTGGGATTTATTCAATAAAGTTTATTACTCAGCCCAAAACTCTTACAAAGATAAAATGTCAAGTTTCCGTCTCCCCTAGAAGGAGTGATGATGACTTCAATGGCCTAAATGAGATAAATCTTTCATTTAGGTTATGTTTTGGGGACTTTCCTGACCCATAATTTATTTTCCCTCGTATCCAACTCACACATTTATATGAAAGGAACTCAGGTTAATGTATTTCAGAAGGACTATTTTAATCGAGCTCAGATTTGAAAGAGAGCATTTTCTAACAACAAACAAAGAAAGAACAAAGCACAAGTCCATTTTATTCCACTACTATTCAGCAAAAACAGCAGGAGACATCATATAGCGGACTGGCTTGGCTAGCATACATTTGGCTTCATAATAGTTTCTGAAAGTGTTCATGAATAAATACGATTGAAAGAAAACCTTGCTTGACTTAGAACCAGATGTTAATACTTGATGTAGACTCAGCTCTGGATCTAAAGTTTTTATATATTTACCTTTATATTTCTAGTTTCAAATAACTCTCATATCAACTTTAATCATACATTTGAAAAGAATAAAAGCAACAGCAGATAAAGAAGGACTCCAGGGAGAGTAGACTATGTGTGATAGTTAGGCAAGGGATTCCTGCCGGCACTAAATCAGACATCCCAGATTTAGTAAAGTGGCCTTCGTGAATTGGCAATGATCTATCTCATCACAGCAGAATCTTGAGCAAGAAGAGGTCATGACTAACCTCTAGACATACTGGAATTCCTTACAGTTGAGGAAATAAGGCTCACTCCCATTGTTTCCTGCAGCTGGTCATTTCCTAACCACTTACCCAGAGCTTCAAATACGAATTATTTCAGGGGCTATATGACATAAACATGTAGAACACTCAGCTACAAGGCAAAGGGAAGGTGACTGCATGTCAAGCCTGCAGGTTTTATATTCAAACATAAAATCATTAACCAGCTGCAGGTTAAATTTGGCTCTCATCCACCCCTTCCTGAGGCCTGACCTTGGGTTGAAGAGCTTAATTTTCTGATTAGTAAATAAAAAGTATGAATAAGAACTAAGTTACCAAACAGGTCAATAAGACATCCCTACTTAATGCATAATTGAGCATTTATTGCAAAATGGAGATGATACAACAATGCAGAAAATAATTAACATTTGTCTCAAGCTTAATATGTTATAGAACATTGTGTGCATTATCACATTTAATATAATACAGTAGGGTTATTTTACTTTACTGCTGTTGTATTTTTTTTTCTATTTCTACTAATAATGGAACTTCTGCTACTACTAATACAGTTGCTATGATTATGACTATAACCACAGAAAGTGCCCTATTTTCATACCACGTTAAAATCCCTAAATATGTCAGACATTGGAAATGACAATTACATGAAGGAAATAAATTTATTCAAGATGCATGATGAACCTGCAACGTGATGCACGTTGTTGATGTAATGATTGAAGCTATTTATCCACCACTTATATATAGCTATTAATTCTGTCATTTTACTTCAAATTAGACTCACATCAGCATACTTTGTGTGTCCAGTGGAGACTAAAAAGTCAGCCTTTCAGCCTACCTACTTCTCTTCCTTGTGTCTAGTTCCATTAGGTTTGAGACTGAGTCTTATTTTCACGTTATCACGTTCTTATTTCAAAACATATTGTTAAATGCAAAACAAAATATTCACATAATTATGCAAACCCTACAGTCTTAGTCAGTTTGGGTTACCATAACAAATACCATAGGCCAGGTGGCTTAAACCACAGACATTTATTTCTCACAGCTCTGGAGGCCAGAATGTCCAAAACAAGGTGCCAGAAGATTCAGTGTCTGAAAAGGGCCCTCTTCCTGGTTTACAGATGATAGTCTTTTCAAGATGTCCTCACACAGAGGACAGAAAGAAAGGTAAGATTTTTTGTATCTCATCTTATAAGGGCACACATTCTGTCTTGAGAGCTTCACTCTCATGATTAATCACCTCCAAAAGGTTCCACCTCCAAATACCATCACCTTGCAGATTAGGGATTTAATATATGAATTTTGCCAGGGACACAAACATTCAGTCCACAGTACCTACTGTAAAAAAAGATGGTGAAATGCCCCAATTGAACACCTGAATCGCAGGCAGTGTCACTAGAGAATAGCTTCAAATATTTATTGGTCTTCTGGTGTAAGAAAGTCAGAGATGTGTTTTAGAAAACGTGTTCAGAGGTCCCCATGTATTATGTACAAAAGTGCAAATTACTTGAAAGTCAAATATATAAAAATCAGGTATTATTACATTTGAAGATAAGGAAATAGGCTCAGAAATGTGGGGTTGGTTTGGTTTGTAATCACATCTGGACTGGGATTTCCTGGAGCATTTTTGTTTTATTGTGACAACTGATATTGGATAGTTGATTTTTAATTTTGTCAAAAAAGTACATATAATCATACAGACATATACACATACATATGTAATACATATATAATATGTATATAACACATACATATATAATCATACACACATATACACATACATATAATCATACACACATATACACATACATATATAATACGGCAATCATGTACACATATACATATATAATATGTATGATACAAACATTAAATCATTATTATATATGTATATAATAATACGTATTACATACATATATAGCATGACTCTGCCCTCACCCAAATCTCATGTTAAGTTGTAATCCCCAGTGTTGGAGTTGGGTCTGGTGGGAGGTGACTGGATCGTGGGGCTGATTTCTAATGGTTTTTCACCATCCTCCAGTGCATTCTAGTGATTAAATTCTCACAAGATCTGGTTGTTCAAGGATCCTCCTTTGCTCTCTCTTCCTCCTGCTCCAGTCATGTAGGACATGCTGGCTCCCCGCTCCCCTTCTGCATGACTGTAAGTTTCCTGAGGCCTCCCTGAGCCATGCTTCCTATATAGCTTTCACAACCATAAGCCAATTAAACCCTTTTTCTTTATAAGTTACCCAGTCTTGGTAGTTTTTTTCATAGCAATGTCAGAACAGACTAATACAATATACAAACAAAATTACTCTCCTTTCATAAAAGAAAGGGTGTTTTAACTCCATAACTATAAGGAATGGTATTATTCAGAGAAACATGTAACATAAACAAGAACACATTTGCAGTGAATTGAATTGGGTCTCAAACATATATATCCAAGTCTTACCCCCAGAATCTCAGAAGGGGACCTTATTTGGCATACGAGTCTTTACAGATATAGATAAGGATCTTGAGATGAGAGACCCTAGATTAGTGTGAGGGCCCTAAATCCAATGATAGCTCCTAATAGAAAACAGAAATGGAAAGACACTGGGAAGAAGGCCATGAGAAAACAAGGCAGAGACTAGAATAATGCAGCCACCAACCAGGGACTCCCGGAGCCACTGAAAGCTGGGAGAGGGAGTAAGAGATTCTCCTTTTGAGCCTTCAGGAGGAGTGCCGCCCTGCCGGTTCCTTGATTTAGGATTTCCGGTCCCCAGAACTTTGAGAGAATAATTTTTCTGTTGTTTTAAGCCACCCAGTTTGTAGTAATTTGTTGCAGTAGCCCTGGGATACTAATGCAATATTCAACTGCAAAACACAAACACACACACACACACACACACACATTATCATTCTCCTTTTTCTAATTCTTCCATAGTCATCTATTTTGTCTGGTGTTGATAGATACTCTTATATCCAGGTTTGTTGATTCTGAACCTTATAGCCTTCCATATTTCATATTCCACATTTCAGTATACAGTTCAGTAAAGGAGGAAAAAAAAGGCTTGCAAGTTACAAAGTTTTGTGGACATTTTTAAGCTAATTGCACGTGCATAAAGGTAAAAAAATCCAAAATCCCTATCTTATGAAATGCTTGGGAGGACAGAAGCTGAGAGTGCATTCATTGGTGAACCTCAGGCTGTGTGTGGGTGTAGGGGAAAGAACAACTTTTCCTTGTTTTCAGAGATGATCTTTTTCAGTAACTGTTGTAAATAACTTTATGATGGTTTTAGAACCTTGTTAAGTTAAATGCATTGGTAAAACTTACAATGGAGTAAACTTACATTATGTAATTTCAAGCCTTATAACAGGACACATCTGTATCAGGAAGCAGCCATGAATTTGGTCCCATTATGAGAGCTGAGGGACTATTCGACATAGATTGAGAGTAACAGAAGACATGGTTTGGAAGGGCAGTGAGCCGGAGTGAACAGAGGTGGTGCTGCAACTGTGAAAGTCACTTCTAATTGGAAAAAGACAACTACTGGGAGGAATCTTGCTAGCACACACACTAATTTCATTTGAGCTTTCTCTCTCTTCCTCTTTCTATCTCCTCTCCTTTTCTCCATCTCTGTGTCCTTCAGATATCTTTTTGGCTACTTT
The DNA here is from genome assembly GCF_003255815.1 of Theropithecus gelada. NCBI lineage: Eukaryota > Metazoa > Chordata > Mammalia > Primates > Cercopithecidae > Theropithecus > Theropithecus gelada. The sequence goes on from NC_037675.1 coordinate 88,797,282, forward strand.
TTCAATTGAAAGATTTGGGAAGCTGTATTTTTGATGATGACACAAAGAAAGCAACTTAGTATTTCTCCTCTGATGAATTTCTAAACAAATGGAAGGGTTGTATAGTGTAGGAAAGGGTTTTAGGAAAATGTTGGGCAGAGATTCTGAGCCAATAAGGTATCAAGTTTAAAATGAAACATTCAAGGTGGTTAAGAAAGTGCTAGATAAGACAGAAGGCTGTGGAGCTTACCTGTGGAGATTTGAATCTTGGTTCTGCTATGTCCAGCTGTGTAACCTTTGGCATGTTGCATAAATCTCTGAACCTCACCTGTAAAGTGAGCACAGTAATGGTAGCCATAAAGAAAGATGATATGAACATTAAATCAGTTACTACACGCTTACAATGGTGACAGGCATATGGCAAGTGCTAACTGAATGTTAATTAGTTCCCAGATCTGGACAGAGCCTTGGGATTTGTTTCAGCAGTGATTATTAATAGTTTGGATTGAGAAAACAAAGATTCCAATTGAATTAGGAGTTTATATTTTTAAAATCAGGCACAATTCTGTATATTCTTTAATGTGGTTAAGAAGATTCATTAACCCTTATGTTTGTTTTATTTAAATGCTTATATTTGTACAAATAAAACTTGCGTAACAGAAAACATGGTATGCATCCTCTCCTTTTCTTCTCTTTCTTATTAAGTCACATAAATGGATATCTTATCTTCAGATCATGAAATATTCCCAAAGCACTAGTGTGGAAATATATCTCAGAGAGAATAAATCACTTATTTAGAACATTAAAGACCCCAAAACACGATGGAAGTATTTTAACAACAGATTATGATTCCGGGTCAGATGTGTGGCTGAGAGAAAAGTCCAGGTTAAATTGATAATCCTGCTCATGCCAAGCATCTAGAGCATTTCTGGCCGTCACCTCAAGTGTCTGAAGCTGTTTTTCTCCCAGCTCTCTTGGTTTGAAGTTGGATTAAAGCCTGATTTGAGTGGCCTGCCAGCCTGATCCATGAAATACAGATGACTTTCCCCATGCACAGTCATGCTGGGACATCAGGCACAAATTCAATCAATATTGAAAGATCCTCTTGGGCTATAGTCATCTTTGTCATGGTTCTATTAATTATTTTTACCAGAATGTCTCTTCTCTTGTGCTTTCAAAGACCCCATTTTAGCTTCCAACACACAGCAGGCTTTTTATGGAGCTGTGATCCTATCCTAGTTGGTGCGTTTTTGCTACAATAAACATAGCTCTGGTTGGTGGATGGGAAATTTTCCAAAACTTTCTTATAAATGACCTCTGCTGTCACTTGATATCAAGTAGGTGTCTTGGGTGGCAGAGATAAAACCACGTGTGAGTCAAGGTGGACGCGGAGAGGGTCGAAGTCTGACCTCACCAAAAGGTGCTGATTGAACATCATTGATTTGTAGTACTTTCAGTCTGACTTGGAACTTTGTGCAACATTTACAGATTTTGCCAATATCAGTTTAAACACATTCTCTTTTTAATTGGACCCTCTTAAACTTAGGTTCTGACACGAAGCCCTTAGAAAAAAATAAAAATATAGTATGTTTTCTAACTAATATCACAGACTTGCTGTCTCCAAGTAGACTTTGCAGACTTGTTTTATTGGAAATGTTTATTTTAGGAATCACTGACGGATTGTCTGTAGGCTGTGCATATAACAGAAATTAGTGCTAGTTTTAAATTTTGAGGATGTTCTAATGATTTCTCTGGAAATGCTGGTTCGTAAGGCCACTTGTCATCAGACCTGTTAGTAGTCTAAGGCTGGGGTCAGTCAAAAAACTAGGGCTCCAGGTCAAATCTAAACTACCGCTATTTTTTTCCTTATAAAGAAAGTTTTATAAAACACAGTTAATCCATTCATTGATGTATTGTCTATGGCTGCTCTCATATTACAAGTACCAAGTTTAGTAATTGCTACAGAGACCTGTGGCCCAAAAGCCTAAAATATTCACTATCTGATCCTTTATAGAAAAAGTTGATCGATTTCTGGCTATGTCACATTTTGAAATGGGATACATAAGGACTCTCCAAATTGTACAAACACCCTGTATGTTTTCAGAAAACTGACTTCTGGATTATTGGGAACTTTCCAAAAGGCCATCTTGAGAAAGCTTTAGAGTTCACACTAGCCTTTGGCCAGGTAGAATGGAAGGAAGGAGAGGAGGGAGGAGAGGGGAGAGAGGGAGGCAGAGAAGAGGTGGGAAGGAGGGAGGGAGTGACAAATATTCTTTGTTTCAATGAACTTTAGTCAGGCTCTCAAAACTTTTTTTACTTCCATCTGTGTACTTCCTTGGAATCCTGCTATCAGTTTAACAAGAACCCCTTATCCTCCATATCTGATCACCTTTGGATATTTAATCAGGTTCCTTATCCTCCACCATCCCCCAGGTGATGATGAATCATTCTAGCCTCTCTTCATCAAATATCCTGCTAAGTCACTTTAGACAGGATCCCCTCTACCCCAGATGTTTATTTTTAGTAATTTTTCATCCACTGACCCTCATGCTTCTCCTTGGCAATAAATTCCCACTTCCCCATGCCATATTCAGAGTTGAGCCCAGTTCTATACTGAGATCTCATTTCCTTTATTGCAATGGTCCTGAATACAATTTTACTTTCACTGCTTTAACTACTGTAGAGGTCTGGTTTTCTTTGTCAGGTGAGAGGAAGAGAGGGGGAAGGAGGATAAAGGGATGAAAGTTTCACCTTTCCCTGAAGGGAGGAAACAAGGTGAATGCCTAATGACTAATCAATAGTTCACAAAATAGCTTCCAGTATTTTCCTGCCTTGTGGTATTACTGTTAGAGGCAAAAGTTTTCAAACAGACATTGAAACTTGGAATATCATGAATTGAGATGAATGTTTGGTAAAGTGAGATTGTGAGAGTAATGATGATGTTTATTTCCCAGATCTAACTCTTCTCTCTAGGTACTCCTCACCACCACCACCACTACCAAATGCACCATCATGTATGAATGCGTTTCTCTTTAGGGAAAGCCCCTTGAGAATGAAGCACAAACCATCATTAAGAAATATTGAACTCTAAAATAATTTTATGTGCTTAATATTAATGTAGATTTACCTTGAAGCTACTAAGGCTTAAGCTTCAAGGACCCTCCATAGGAATGGGATCCTTCCAAGACCCTGGGAGCAGCACTAGCAGTGTGTTCACATAGTCATGTGCATTTGTAACAATTATAGAAGGAGCTAGTTGAACTGTAATCTGTTAATATCACTCTTCATTTTCATACCAACTCCTTCAGTCATGCATCTTCATATGTATATTGGCATTCATTGGCTGTGAGCATTTTCAGGATGCGCCCAAGAAAAAGTTGAGCTGAGGTTACATTCAGTTTGGCATAGAGAATGTATTCATGTGGTTTGTAGTCACATTAGCATATTGTTAAATTTTTAACCAGCTGTCTGGTGGAGGGATTGCTTCTAGGAAATCTTTTCCCATGCTCTGTGCTGACTCACCTATCATCCTGTCTGCAATGTCAGGTCATGATGTTAAACTTGCCCTAAAGAACTTGGAAATATGTGGGTAGTGAAGGAGGAATGAAGTTTGAACTATACAGCGCCAGAGTGAGTCTACTGAAAATTCTCCCAATCATCAGACTTGAGAAGTGATAAACCAAGCCCTCAATTCTCATTCTAATATTTACATATGGTCAACATATAAATTCTCTTAAGAAAATTCAGTATAAAAATAATCAAAACTTGTTTTCTTTTTTGATGGCAATCTGGGAAATGAAATTGATCACAAAGCTCATACTTATTAAGCTCAACCATGAAATAGTACTACCATGAGCAAGTGTGTCTATAAGTCAATATGTGTGTCTTACACAGCCCAACTCCTTGAAAAAAGTTGACTAACCACAGTAATGACTGATTTATCTATTTCCTCTACAGAGAAAATTATATGACAAAATTTTTATTATATGGCAAAGCCATCAAGGAGTTTACAGAAAACAATTTAGAAAAAAATCATTATAGAGGTAAAACATGCAGTCAGTTAATTAAGAAAAGTTTCATGACACAAGAGGATTTTGTGATGCTTGTGATTTTCTCAGCTTTTTAAAATTTGTAATTTGTTATAATGTTTTTCTCATTCTAAATACTCATGTTCACACCTAACTTTATTTTATAAACAAAAATAGTATTTTATAAACAAAAATAAACAAAAGTTGCACCATTTGTCTTTCAAACACCACCCACCAAAGTTTGTAAAAACTTTAGGGTCCACGAAGCTTAGATCTGACTTAAACATAAGGAGTTCTTTACAACTACTTCAAGCCTCATCATTAGAACTCGTCACTAGCTGCAAAGACAAGCTCCTTCAAACAGCCAGAGCAGTGGAAGTAATAAAGCTGAATCTTTAAATATAATCAGAATATTTTCTAGGACTGCAAAATAGTTCCAAATATTCTATATATAAAATCAATGGGTAAAACATTATTTCATTCATACTTGCTATGCAGTACTAAAGATAAAAACCATTTTAGCAAAATGTACCATAAAATATTTGCTCCAAATACAGTTGATTTTTATTTTGTGTCCTTACACAATGTTTAACATTTACCATCTAGTAACAGAAAGTATAATTGTATGCAAACTTTCAAAACGATTAATTTCTAGTATCGTATAACTTTCATTAAATGCACAGTAAAATATTGATCACAGTGTTCTTAAGACATATATATTCCTGTTTCTATATTTTGTCTATATTAAATCATTCCCAGGAGCTAAACACAAAACTTCAACACATGAGCATGCAGAGAAACCAAAAATAATACCTTTTTTAATACTTGTTGCATCCCAAATAATCTCATTTAAGCATTATATTGCATTTTTATCATTTAAGTAATAATAAATAACATCTTAGTTTATTTTGATTTACAACGCCAAAAGAAGACTTAAATTTTATTAAATTTTTAGAATTTTATCTAAACTATTTTAAAAACTCAGTTACATAAGACTTGTTATATAATTTATTTCTGTACTTTTAAACATAATCTTTCTCCAAAAACATTTTAATGTGCTTACTTGTAATATAAGATTTTTCAGACAGAAAGTAAATAATTTTCTTACTAACTTAGCTATAAGCTATGTGTTTAAATAGCTTAGATATTTTTCATAAATAGAAAGAGCTAAATTTATAGCCCAAGGTTTTGAAAAAGTTATTTTCAAACTTTCCACAGTTGGATTTCTCCAGAAGCTGGTAAAATCTAGGATGCAAAATGTTTTACTTTTATTCAATAAAAGTGGAAAACAGGTGGTGGAAACAGGACTAGGCCCAGAAGAAGTTGAACTGTGATGAAAGTCCAACATTGCCTAGGCCATTGTGGAGCAAGAAGTATCCGCCAAAGTTGAGAGATCTTAACTCCC